>NW_024607456.1:22500-26677 GCF_018296145.1 Oncorhynchus tshawytscha | reverse complement strand
TCACATGCATTAAGGTCAAGACACTGACATTGGAGAGTTCTGTCACACCAACGCTAGTTGAGTTCCACAGCCATTGTCCTGTAGTGCGCTGGTCATTGTGCTCTTCCATTCTGGCTGAAGGAGACAAAGCTTTTGAAGGACAATGTGACAGAGAGGCATTACAAGTTCACAGCAGAGAGAACAGAGAAACTGAAAGAGAATATCTGGGAAATGTAACCTTTTTTCACCTTTTACGTAGCAAGTTAAAATAAGAGTGTGCGGTTGTGTTTTATGGTTCATTAGGACGTGATTGGGAATAGCCGACGTATGCAGGAAGATGCAGCGTGTGAGAATAAGAAAAAGACAGAGAGAGAAAGAGAAGTCCTGTGGGTGATGATGATTAAACCACATCATGTCCTCTCAGCTCTTTCTTACCAAAGGGAGAGGAAAGAGAGGGGAGGAGGGGAGGGAGGAGGAGTGAGGAGGGGAGGGGAGTGAGGAGGGGTGGGGAGGGGAGAGGAGGGGAGAGAGGAGAGGAGGGGGAGGGAGAGAAGGGAGGGGAGAGAAGGGGAGGGGAGAGAGGAGGGGAAAGGAGGAAAGAGAGGAGAACAGAGGAGGGAAGAGAGGAGGGGAGGGGAGGGAGGAGGGTGAGGAGGGAGGGGAGTGAGGAGGGGTGGGGAGGGGAGAGGAGGGGAGAGAGAGGAGAGGAGGGGAGGGGAGAGAAGGGGAGGGGATAGAAGGGGAGGGGAGAGAGGAGGGAAAGGAGGAAAGAGAGGAGAACAGAGGAGGGAAGAGAGGAAGAGGGAAGGAGGAAGAGGGAGGAGGAGAGGAGAACAGGGAGGGGAGGGGAAAGGAGAACAGAGAGGGGAGGGGAAAGGAGGGAGAGGAGGTGAAAGGAGGGAAGAGAGGAAGAGGGAGGAGGGGAGGAGAACAGGGAGGGGAGTGGAAAGGAGGGGAGGGAAGAGAGGAGGGGGAGGAGAGAGGAGGAGAGGAGAACAGGGAGGGGAGGGGCAAGGAGGGGAGAGAGGAGAGGAGGGAAGAGAGGAAGAGGGAGGAGGAGAGGAGAACAGGGAGGGGAGGGAAGGGGAGGGGAAAGGAGGGGAGGGAAGAGAGGAGGGGGAGGAGAGGAGGAGAACAGGGAGGAGGGGAGGGGAGGGGAAAGGAGGGAGAGAGGAGAGGAGGGAAGAGAGAAGAGGGAGGAGGAGAGGAGAACAGGGAGGGGAGGGGAGGGAGGGGAGGGAAGAGAGGAGGGGGAGGAGAGGAGAACAGGGAGGGGAGGGGAAAGGAGGGGAGGGAAGAGAGGAGGGGGAGGAGAGGAGGGGAGAGAGGGAGAGGAGAACAGGGAGGGGAGGGGAGGGGAAAGGAGGGGAGGGAAGAGAGGAGGGGGGAGGAGAGGAGGAGAGAGGAGGAGAGGAGAACAGGGAGGGGAGGGGAGGGGAAAGGAGACTACCACCCTCCTGGTGTTTCCAGGTCTTTGTGTAGAAGACACTGTATTGTCTAATATGACAATAGGGTCAGTTGTTGCGCTGGCGTCTGACTGACACATTTAAAGGCGAGTATCACATGTCGGTGCCCCTCCCTGCAGACTGAAGAATGTCACCTGTCACATCCCTATTGGCTGAAATAATAACTAGTCACGTCCCTATTGGTTCAAATAATAATGAGTGACAATAATAACAACTCATTATAGGAGGGCAGGGAACTCTGGAGCTATATATCGGTTCATCAAATTAACCTGCCAAACCTTTCACCACAACCCCAGACTAGAGAGAGGAGAGAGCTCTGTGTATTTATAGCTAGGCTACAGTACAGTCTGTCTGTAGGCTACAAGTACAGTCTGTCTGTAGGCTACAAGTACAGTCTGTCTGTAGGCTACAGTACAGTCTGTCTGTAGGCTACAAGTACAGTCTGTCTGTAGGCTACAGTACAGTCTGTCTGTAGGCTACAGTACAGTCTGTCTGTAGGCTACAGTACAGTCTGTCTGTAGGCTACAGTACAGTCTGTCTGTAGGCTACAGTACAGTCTGTCTGTAGGCTACAGTACAGTCTGTCTGTAGGCTACAGTACACTCTGTCTGTAGGTTACAGTACACTCTGTCTGTAGGCTACAGTACACTCTGTCTGTAGGTTACAGTACACTCTGTCTGTAGGTTACAGTACACTCTGTCTGTAGGCTACAGTATACTCTGTCTGTAGGTTACAGTACACTCTGTCTGTAGGTTACAGTACACTCTGTCTGTAGGCTACAGTACACTCTGTCTGTAGGCTACAGTACACTCTGTCTAAACTCTGTCTGTAGACTACAGTACTGCTGATGCAGTTTATCACAGTGCCATCCGATTTGTTACTAAATCACCTTATACCACCCACCACTGCGACCTGTATGCTCTAGTCAGCTGGCCCTCGCTACATATTCATTGCCAGTCCCACTGGCTCCAGGTCATCTACAAGTCCATGCTAGGTAAAGCTCTGCCTTATCTCAGTTCACTGGTCACGATGGCAACACCCACCCGTAGCACGCGCTCCAGCAGGTGTATCTCACTGATCATCCCTAAAGCCAACACCTCATTTGGCTGCCTTTCCTTCCAGTTCTCTGCTGCCTGTGACTGGAACGAATTGCAAAAATCGCTGAAGTTGGAGACTTTTATCTCCCTCACCAACTTTAAACATCTGCTATCTGAGCAGCTAACCGATCGCTGCAGCTGTACATAGTCTATCGGTAAATAGCCCACCCATTTTTACCTACCTCATCCCCATACTGTTTTTATTTATTTACTTTTCTGCTCTTTTGCACACCAATATCTCTACCTGTACATGACCATCTGATCATTTATCACTCCAGTGTTAATCTGCTGAATTGTAATTGTTCGCTCCTATGGCCCATTTATTGCCTACCTCCTCATGCCTTTTGCACACAATGTATATAGTGTATGTGTAACTCTGTGTTGTTGTCTGTTCACACTTTTATTTATTTTTATTTATTTATTTCACCTTTATTTAACCAGGTAGGCTAGTTGAGAACAAGTTCTCATTTGCAACTGCGACCTGGTCAAGATAAAGCATAGCAGTGTGAACAGACAACACAGAGTTACACATGGAGTAAACAATTAACAAGTCAATAACACAGTAGAAAAAAAAGAGTCTATATACAATGTGTGCAAAAGGCATGAGGAGGTAGGCGAATAATTACAATTTTGCAGATTAACACTGGAGTGATAAATGATCAGATGGTCATGTACAGGTAGAGATATTGGTGTGCAAAAGAGCAGAAAAGTAAATAAATAAAAACAGTATGGGGATGAGGTAGGTAAAATGGGTGGGCTATTTACCGATAGACTATGTACAGCTGCAGCGATCGGTTAGCTGCTCAGATAGCAGATGTTTAAAGTTGGTGAGGGAGATAAAAGTCTCCAACTTCAGCGATTTTTGCTCCAGTCACAGGCACACTGCTTTGCTTTATCTTGACCAGGTCGCAGTTGTAAATGAGAACATGCTATCAACTAGCCTACCTGGTTAAATAAAGGTGAAATAAAAATAAAATAAAATAAATAAAAGACTACAGTACACTCTGTCTGTAGACTACAGTACACTCTGTCTAAACTCTGTCTGTAGGTTACAGTACCTCTGTCTGTAGGTACAGTAATCTGTCTGTAGGTTGTCACTTGTCTGTAACAGATTATTAAACCAGATGTTAGTCATTAACAGATTATTACCAGATGTTGAGAGAGTATGTTTTTCCTGGTCTGTCTGTTGTTGGTCAACACATTACATCGATCTGCTGAGATGATCAGGGTTAGAGACACACTCTGTCTGTTGTTGGTCAACACATTACATAGACCTGCTGAGATGATCAGGGTTAGAGACACACTGGTTTGGGCTTACATGTACATAGACCTGCTGAGAACAGTCTTCCAGGGTTAAGTGTCTTTCAGTTCTATCCGTGTCTTTAAAGCAGTTCTTTAAACAGTTCTTCCGTGTCTTTAAAGCAGTTCTATCCGTGTCTTTAAAGCAGTTCTATCCGTGTCTTTAAAGCAGTTTTATCCATGTCTTTAAAGCAGTTCTTTAAAGCAGTTCTATCCGTGTCTTTAAAGCAGTTCTATCCGTGTCTTTAAAGCAGTTCTATCCGTGTCTTTAAAGCAGTTCTTTAAAGCAGTTCTATCTGTGTCTTTAAAGCAGTTCTATCCGTGTCTTTAAAGCAGT
>NW_024607456.1:15000-17500 GCF_018296145.1 Oncorhynchus tshawytscha | reverse complement strand
TTCTCCCAGTGTTCCTGTAATCTATGTTCTCCCAGTGTTCCTGTAGTCTATGTTCTCCCAGTGTTCCTGTAGTCTATGTTCTCCCAGTGTTCCTGTAGTCTATGTTCTCCCAGTGTTCCTGTAGTCTATGTTCTCCCAGTGTTCCTGTAGACTATGTTCTCCCAGTGTTCCTGTAGTCTATGTTCTCCCAGTGTTCCTGTAGTCTATGTTCTCCCACTGTTCCTGTAGTCTATGTTCTCCCAGTGTTCCTGTAGTCTATGTTCTCCCAGTGTTCCTGTAGTCTATGTTCTCCCAGTGTTCCTGTAGTCTATGTTCTCCCAGTGTTCCTGTAGTCTATGTTCTCCCAGTGTTCCTGTAGTCTATGTTCTCCCAGTGTTCCTGTAGTCTATGTTCTCCCAGTGTTCCTGTAGTCTATGTTCTCCCAGTGTTCCTGTAGTCTATGTTCTCCCAGTGTTCCTGTAGTCTATGTTCTCCCAGTGTTCCTGTAGTCTATGTTCTCCCAGTGTTCCTGTAGTCTATGTTCTCCCAGTGTTCCTGTAGTCTATGTTCTCCCAGTGTTCCTGTAGTCTATGTTCTCCCAGTGTTCCTGTAGTCTATGTTCTCCCAGTGTTCCTGTAGTCTATGTTCTCCCAGTGTTCCTGTAGTCTATGTTCTCCCAGTGTTCCTGTAGTCTATGTTCTCCCAGTGTTCCTGTAGTCTATGTTCTCCCAGTGTTCCTGTAGTCTATGTTCTCCCAGTGTTCCTGTAGTCTATGTTCTCCCAGTGTTCCTGTAGTCTATGTTCTCCCAGTGTTCCTGTAGTCTATGTTCTCCCAGTGTTCCTGTAGTCTATGTTCTCCCAGTGTTCCTGTAGTCTATGTTCTCCCAGTGTTCCTGTCTAGTTCTGTTCCTGTTCTCCCAGTGTTCCTGTAGTCTATGTTCTCCCAGTGTTCCTGTAGTCTATGTTCTCCCAGTGTTCCTGTAGTCTATGTTCTCCCAGTGTTCCTGTAGTCTATGTTCTCCCAGTGTTCCTGTAGTCTATGTTCTCCCAGTGTTCCTGTAGTCTATGTTCTCCCAGTGTTCCTGTAGTCTATGTTCTCCCAGTGTTCCTGTAGACTATGTTCTCCCAGTGTTCCTGTAGACTATGTTCTCCCACTGTTCCTGTAGTCTATGTTCTCCCAGTGTTCCTGTAGTCTATGTTCTCCCAGTGTTCCTGTAGTCTATGTTCTCCCAGTGTTCCTGTAGTCTATGTTCTCCCAGTGTTCCTGTAGACTATGTTCTCCCAGTGTTCCTGTAGACTATGTTCTCCCAGTGTTCCTGTAGACTATGTTC
The DNA here is from genome assembly GCF_018296145.1 of Oncorhynchus tshawytscha. Lineage (NCBI taxonomy): Eukaryota > Metazoa > Chordata > Actinopteri > Salmoniformes > Salmonidae > Oncorhynchus > Oncorhynchus tshawytscha. The sequence goes on along the minus strand of NW_024607456.1, from coordinate 16,190 downwards.
TCCCAGTGTTCCTGTAGACTATGTTCTCCCACTGTTCCTGTAGTCTATGTTCTCCCAGTGTTCCTGTAGTCTATGTTCTCCCAGTGTTCCTGTAGTCTATGTTCTCCCAGTGTTCCTGTAGTCTATGTTCTCCCAGTGTTCCTGTAGTCTATGTTCTCTGTGTTCCTGTAGTCTATGTTCTGAGTTACAGCCCACCTCTGCAGGCCTCTCTACCTGTTCTCTGTGTTCCTGTAGTCTATGTTCTGAGTTACAGCCCACCTCTGCAGGCCTCTCTACCTGTTCTCTGTGTTCCTGTAGTCTATGTTCTCTGTGTTCCTGTAGTCTATGTTCTCTGTGTTCCTGTAGTCTATGTTCTGAGTTACAGCCCACCTCTGCAGGCCTCTCTACCTGTTCTCTGTGTTCCTGTAGTCTATGTTCTGAGTTACAGCCCACCTCTGCAGGCCTCTCTACCTGTTCTCTGTGTTCCTGTAGTCTATGTTCTCTGTGTTCCTGTAGTCTATGTTCTGAGTTACAGCCCACCTCTGCAGGCCTCTCTACCTGTTCTCTGTGTTCCTGTAGTCTATGTTCTGAGTTACAGCCCACCTCTGCAGGCCTCTCTACCTGTTCTCTGTGTTCCTGTAGTCTATGTTCTGAGTTACAGCCCACCTCTGCAGGCCTCTCTACCTGTTCTCTGTGTTCCTGTAGTCTATGTTCTCCCAGTGTTCCTGTAGACAATGTTCTGAGTTACAGCCCACCTCTGCAGGCCTCTCTACCTGTTCTCTGTGTTCCTGTAGTCTATGTTCTCCCAGTGTTCCTGTAGACAATGTTCTGAGTTACAGCCCACCTCTGCAGGCCTCTCTACCTGTTCTCTCAGTGTTCCTGTAGTCTATGTTCTGAGTTACAGCCCACCTCTGCAGGCCTCTCTACCTGTTCTCTGTGTTCCTGTAGACTATGTTCTGAGTTACAGCCCACCTCTGCAGGCCTCTCTACCTGTTCTCTGTGTTCCTGTAGTCTATGTTCTGAGTTACAGCCCACCTCTGCAGGCCTCTCTACCTGTTCTCTGTGTTCCTGTAGTCTATGTTCTGAGTTACAGCCCACCTCTGCAGGCCTCTCTACCTGTTCTCTGTGTTCCTGTAGTCTATGTTCTGAGTTACAGCCCACCTCTGCAGGCCTCTCTACCTGTTCTCTGTGTTCCTGTAGTCTATGTTCTG
>NW_024607456.1:2500-10000 GCF_018296145.1 Oncorhynchus tshawytscha | reverse complement strand
ATGGCTGGAAATGACCTGGTGGCCTCATGGCTGGAAATGACCTGGTGGCCTCATGACTGGAAATGACCTGGTGGCCTCATGGCTGGAAATGACCTGGTGGCTGGAAATGATCTGGTGACCTCATGACTGGAAATGACCTGGTGGCCTCATGGCTGGAAATGACCTGGTGGCCTCATGGCTGGAAATGACCTGGTGGCCTCATGGCTGGAAATTACCTGGTGGCTGGAAATGACCTGGTGGCCTCATGGCTGGAATGTTATTCATATTGTTCATCATTTTATAACTAATAAAATAAATCTAAATGTTGAAAATCCGGTGTTTCTATGTCAAATGGTTTTGTTATATTTCAGTCTTCTGGTATATAAAGTGTAATATTAAGATGAAAACTCAAAATGAAATACATTTCAACTTTATATCTGACATGATACAGGTGGATACTGTTGTTAAGCCCATAACCATGTGTGTCAGGTGGATACTGTTGTTAAGCCCATACCCATGTGTGTGAGGTGGATACTGTTGTTAAGCCCATACCCATGTGTGTGAGGTGGATACTGTTGTTAAGCCCATAACCATGTGTGAGGTGGATACTGTTGTTAAGCCCATAACCATGTGTGAGGTGGATACTGTTGTTAAGCCCATAACCATGTGTGAGGTGGATGGATACTGTTGTTAAAAGCCCATAACCATGTGTGTGAGGTGGAGGTGGATACTGTTGTTAAGCCCATAACCATGTGTGAGGTGGATACTGTTGTTAAACCCATAACCATGTGTGAGGTGGACACTGTTGTTAAACCCATAACCATGTGTGTGGATACTGTTGTTAAGCCCATAACCATGTGTGTGAGGTGGATACTGTTGTTAAACCCATAACCATGTGTGTGAGGTGCACGCCCAATTTTTCAGTTTTTGATTTGTTAAAAAGTTTGAAATATCCAATAAATGTCATTCCACTTCATGATTGTGTCCCACTTGTTGTTGATTCTTCACAAAAAATACAGTTTTATATCTTTATGTTTGAAGCCTGAAATGTGGCAAAAGGTCGCAAAGTTCAAGGGGGCCGAATACTTTCGCGAGGCACTGTATGTTGAAGAGGGTGGGGCTTAAGCTGCATCCCTGTCTCACCCCACGACCCTGTGTGAAGAAATGTGTGTGTTTTTGCCAATTTTAACCGCAACACTTGTTGTTTGTGTACATGGATTTTATAATGTCGTATGTTTTACCCCCAACACCACTTTCCATCAGTTTGTATAGCAGACCCTCATGCCAAATTGAGTCGAAGGCTTTTTTGAAATCAACAAAGCATGAGAAGACTTTGCCTTTGTTTTGGTTTGTTTGGTTGTCAATTAGGGTGTGCAGGGTGAATACATGATCTGTTGTACGGTAATTTGGTAAAAAGCCAATTTGACATTTGCTCAGTACATTGTTTTCACTGAGGAAATGTACGAGTCTGCTGTTAATGACAATGCAGAGGATTTTCCCAAGGTTACTGTTGACGCATATTCCACGGTAGTTATTGGGGTCAAATTTGTCTCCACTTTTGTGGATTGGGGTGATCAGTCCTTGGTTCCAAATATTGGGGAAGATGCCAGAGCTAAGTATGATGTTAAAGAGTTTTAGTATAGCCAATTGGAATTTGTTGTCTGTATATTTGATCATTTCATTGAGGATACCATCAACACCACAGGCCTTTTTGGGTTGGAGGGTTTTTTATTTTGTCCTGTAACTCATTCAATGTAATTGGAGAATCCAGTGGGTTCTGGTAGTCTTTAATAGTTGATTCTAAGATCTGTATTTGATAATGTATATGTTTTTGCTCTTTATTCTTTGTTATAGAGCCAAAAAGATTGGAGAAGTGGTTTACCCATACATCTCCATTTTGGATAGATAATTCTTTGTGTTGTTGTTTGTTTAGTGTTTTCCAATTTTCCCAGAAGTGGTTAGAGTCTATGGATTCTTCAATTACATTGAGCTGATTTCTGACGTGCTGTTCCTTCTTTTTCCGTAGTGTATTTCTGTATTGTTTTAGTGATTCACCATAGTGAAGGAGTAGACTCAGGTTTTCCGGGTCTCTATGTTTTTGGTTGGACAGGTTTCTCAATTTCTTTCTTAGATTTTTGCATTCTTCATCAAACCATTTGTCATTATTGTTAATTTTCTTCGGTTTTCTATTTGAGATTTTTAGATTTGATAGGGAAGCTGAGAGGTCAAATATACTGTTTAGATTAGATAGGGAAGCTGAGAGGTCAAATATACTGTTAAGATTTTCTACTGCCAAGTTTACACCTTCACTATTACAGTGGAACGTTTTACCCAGGAAATTGTCTAAAAGGGATTGAATTTGTTGTTGCTTAATTGTTTTTTGGTAGGTTTCCAAACTGCATTCCTTCCATCTATAGCATTTCTTAATGTTACTCAGTTCCTTTGGCTTTGATGCCTCTCTCTCTCTCTCTCTCTCTCTCTCTCTCTCTCTCTCTCTCTCTATTTCACACGTTCTCTCGCTTGCTCTCTCTCTCCTCTCTCATTATCTCCCTCCTCTCTATTTCACACCCTCTCAATCTCTCTCCATCTCTCGCTCTCTCTATCTCTCTCCTCTCTCTCTCTGTCTCTCTCCTCTCTCTCTGTCTGTCTCTCTCCTCTCTGTCTCTGTCTCTGCCTCTCTCCTCTCTCTCTATCTCTCTATTTCACACACTCTCTCTCTGTCTCTGTCTCTCTCCTCTCTCTCTGTCTCTCCTCTCTCTCTCCATCTCTCTATTTCACACACTCTCTCTCTGTCTCTGTCTCTCTCCTCTCTCTCTGTCTCTCTCCTCTCTCTCCATCTCTCTATTTCACACACTCTCTCTCTGTCTCTCTCCTCTCTGTCTGTCTCTCTCCTTCTCTGGTCTCTCTCTCCTCTCTCTCTCTCTTTCTCACACTCTCTATTTCACACTCTCTCTCTCTCTCTCTCTCTCTCTCTCTCTCTCTATTTCACTCTTTCTCTGGTCTCTGTGTCTCTCCTCTGATCTCTCTCTCACTCTCTCTCTCTCTCTCTCTCTCTCGCTCTCTCCCTATTTCACACTCTCTTTCTGTCTCTGTCTCTCTCCTCTCTCTCTCTCAGGTCTGACAGCGGCTGCTCTTGCTGAGGCCATGAAGACCAAAAAGATCAAGTTAGAGGTGATGGGGGGTTACCATAGTAACCACCACCAGCATCATCATCACCACGGGACAGACGGAGAGAACGGAGGAGATCACCACAACTCCTCCAGTCTGGGTGAGTCCATATTAATCCCTGTTATTACGTTATCATTACAGTCAATGGACCAGCATCAGTTTCATTACAATGCTGGTCCTCTAGGCTTTGAGTTAGAGGTGGAATGTAAGTCTGCAAACACTATACACAGTACCAGTCAAACACTATACACAGTACCAGTCAAACACTATACACAGTACCAGTCAAACACTATACACAGTACCAGTCAAACACTATACACAGTACCAGTCAAACACTATACACAGTACCAGTCAAACACTATACACAGTACCAGTCAAACACTATACACAGTACCAGTCAAACACTATACACAGTACCAGTCAAACACTATACACAGTACCAGTCAAACACTATACACAGATACACTATACACAGTACCAGTCTAAAGTTTGGACACACCTACTCATTCCAGGGCTGTTGTTTTTAGTGAAGACATCAAAAACGATGAAATAACACATATGTAATCATGTCGTAACCAAAAAGTGTTAAACAAATCAAAATATATTTCAGATTCTTCAAAGTAGCCACCCTTTGCCTTGATGACTGCTTTGCACACTCTTGGCATTCTCTCAACCAGCTTCACCTGGAATGCTTTTCCAACAGTCTTGAAGGAGTTCCCACATATGCTGAGCACTTGTTGGCTGCTTTTCCTTCACTCTGTGGTCCAACTCATCCCAAACCATCTCAAATGGGTTGAGGTCGGGTGATTGTGGAGGCCAGGTCATCTGATTCAGCACTCCATCACTCTCCTTCTTGGTCAATATATAAAATATATTTAGATTTGTTTAACACTTTTTTTTGGTTACTACATGATTACATGTGTGTTATTTCATAGTTCTTATGTCTTCACTATTATTCTACAATGTAGATAAATAGTAAAAATAAAGGAAAACCCTGGAATGAGTAGGTGTCCAAAATTGTGACTGGTTCTGTATATATATATATATATATATATATATATATATATATATATATATATATATATATATATATATATATATATATAGCATATAACTGCACCCACATGATATTTTGGCAGCTGTCCATACTGTTTGATTGCATCTCTATGATCATGTCAACAGCACACCTACTGGTCTTGATTAAACAGGATATGACATCATCACTGTATCACACAGATAAATCAATTTCCAAATTTACTGGTTCAAGACAAGGTTTTAAGATGAAATGCTTATGTACTGCTTATGAATGCTGTATGTATGGGTTATGAATGCAGTATGTATGGGTTATGAATGCAGTATGTATGGGTTATGAATGCAGTATGTATGGGTTATGAATGCAGTATGTATGGGTTATGAATACAGTATGTATGGGTTATGAATGCAGTATGTATGGGTTATGAATGCATGTATGGGTTATGAATGCCGTATGTATGGCAGTTATGAATGAATGCAGTATGTATGGGTTATGAATGCAGTATGTATGGGTTATGAATGCATGTATGTATGAATGCGTATGTATGGGTTATGTATGGGAATGTGTATGTATGAATGCAGTATGTATGGGTTATGAATGCAGTATGTATGGGTTATGAATGCGGTATGTATGGGTGTATATGATGTATGGGTTATGAATGTATGTATGGGTTATGAATGCAGTATGTATGGGTTATGAATGCAGTATGTATGGGTTATGAATGCAGTATGTATGGGTTATGAATGCAGTATGTATGGGTTATGAATGCGGTATGTATGGGTTATGAATGTGGTATGTATGGGTTATGAATGTGTTATGTATGGGTTATGTAATGAATGCAGTATGTATGGGTTATGAATGATGTATGGGTTATAATGAGCTTGAGAGTAACTGTAACTTCCTTTAACAGAGACCACCTGTCCTTCTGCCTCTGGGACTGAACTGGCAATACAACAGCTTCACCTGAAACACAAATCAGATGTATTTATATAGCCCTTCGTACAACAGCTTCACCTGTAACACAAATCAGATGTATTTATATAGCCCTTCGTACAACAGCTTCACCTGTAACACAAATCAGATGTATTTATATAGCCCTTCGTAGCTTCCCTTCGTACAACAGCTGTAAACACAAATCAGATGTATTTATATAGCCCTTAACACAAATCAGATGTATACAACAGCTTCACCTGTAACACAAATCAGATGTATTTATATAGCCCTTCGTACAACAGCTTCACCTGAAAAATCACAAATCAGATGTATTTATATAGCCCTTCGTACAACAGCTTCACCTGTAACACAAATCAGATGTATTTATATAGCCCTTCGTACAACAGCTTCACCTGAAACACAAATCAGATGTATTTATATAGCCCTTCGTAACAAAATCAGCTTCACCTGTAACACAAATCAGATGTATTTATATAGCCCTTCGTACAACAGCTTCACCTGTAACACAAATCAGATGTATTTATATGCCCTTCGTACAACAGCTTCACCTGTAACACAAATCAGATGTATTTATATAGCCCTTCGTACAACAGCTTCACCTGTAACACAAATCAGATGTATTTATATAGCCCTTCGTACAACAGCTTCACCTGTAACACAAATCAGATGTATTTATATAGCCCTTCGTACAACAGCTTCAGATGTATTTATATAGCCCTTCGCAACAGCTTCACCTGTAACACAAATCAGATGTATTTATATAGCCCTTCGTACAACAGCTTCACCTGTAACACAAATCAGATGTATTTATATAGCCCTTCGTACAACAGCTTCACCTGTAACACAAATCAGATGTATTTATATAGCCCTTCGTACAACAGCTTCACCTGTAACACAAATCAGATGTATTTATATAGCCCTTCGTAGCTTCACCTGAAACACAAATCAGATGTATTTATGAACACAAATCAGATGTATTTATATAGCCCTTCGTACAACAGCTTCACCTGTAACACAAATCAGATGTATTTATATAGCCCTTCGTACAACAGCTTCACCTGTAACACAAATCAGATGTATTTATATAGCCCTTCGTACAACAGCTTCATGAAACACAAATCAGATGTATTTATATAGCCCTTCGTACAACAGCTTCACCTGTAACACAAATCAGATGTATTTATATCAGATGCCCTTTCACCTGTACAACAGCTTCACCTGTAAACACAAATCAGATGTATTTATATAGCCCTTCGTACAACAGCTTCACCTGTAAACACAAATCAGATGTATTTATATAGCCCTTCGTACAACAGCTTCACCTGTAACACAAATCAGATTATTTATATTCGTACAACAGCTTCACCTGAAACACAAATCAGATGTATTTATATAGCCCTTCGTACAACAGCTTCACCTGAAACACAAATCAGATGTATTTATATTTATATCAGATGTATTTATATAGCCCTTCGTACAACAGCTTCACCTGAAACACAAATCAGATGTATTTATATAGCCCTTCGTACAACAGCTTCACCTGAAACACAAATCAGATGTATTTATATAGCCCTTCGTACAACAGCTTCACCTGAAACACAAATCAGATGTATTTATATAGCCCTTCGTACAACAGCTTCACCTGTAACACAAATCAGATGTATTTATATAGCCCTTCGTACAACAGCTTCACCTGAAACAGAACAGAATGTCTAACAAGGAAAAGAAGAAATCAATAGTGCTCTCTGTAGTTTAGGATCTTGAACTCAAACGATGACTGTATTGATTTGGTGCAGGGTTCCAGCTATTGGCTGGTTACAACACCATCTTTCTGTTGAGACAGACGACAGGGATTATCAGAGCCTGAACAGAATCACAAATCAACCTGGTTTATGACGTGGTTTAAGAACAGAGTGTGTGTGTGTGTTTGTGTGTGTCAGCACAGGTAGCATTGACGATCAGTAAGAGAAACCAGTAAACTACTTTTAAATACAGATCTCCTTCAGCCCACTATATGTTTTGTATCTTTATTTAACTAGGCGAGTCAGTTGAGAACAAATCATTATTTACAATGACGGCCGACCCCGGGCCAAATCCAGACGACACTGGGACAATTGTGCGCCACCCTATTCGGCTCCCAGTCACGGCCGGATTTGATACAGCCTGGATTCGAACCAGGTACTGCAGTGACGCCTCTTGCACTGAGATGCAGTGTCTTAGACCGCTGCGCCACTCAGGAGCGCAGGAAGATAAACAGTAAGATACAGTAAGATAAACCAGTAAACTAGTTTTAAATACAGATGTCTCCTTCAGCCTGCTATATTACAGTAAGATAAACCAGTAAACTAGTTTTAAATACAGATGTC
>NW_024607455.1:10000-26648 GCF_018296145.1 Oncorhynchus tshawytscha | reverse complement strand
TTTTGGTATTGTGGTGTGTTTGTCTTGGGGTTTTGGTGGTGAGTATTGGGATTGTAGCTTAATGGGTTGTCTAGCAAGGTCTATGGCTGTCTGGGTGGTTCTCAATCAGAGGCAGGTGCTTAGCGTTGTCTCTGATTGGGAACCATGTTTGGCAGCCATATTCTTTGGTTGTCGTGGGTGATTGTCCTTAGTGTCCTATGTGTACTCGTGGTTAGTTTGCACCAGATAGGCTGTTTCGGTTTCGTTTATTGTTTTTTTTGTAAGTTCGTGTTTCTTTGGTATATTAAACATGGATCGCAATCGACACGCTGCAGTTTGGTCGACTCTCTTTCATCACCACTAGAAAACCGTTACAGAATCACCCCACCACCAACGGACCAGCGGCGTGTCAACAGGCAGGAGCAGCCGAAAGAGGAGATGCTCACCAAGGATTTCTGGTCATGGGAGGAGATCTTCGACGGGAGAGGACCCTGGGCTAAACCAGGGGAGTGTAGCCGCCCAAAGGAGCAACAGGAGAAGAGGCAACAGAGGCAGCAGCAGCAGGAGCAGCAGCAGCTACAGTGGGAGAGGTTGCACCACCTGGAGTTATGGACATGGGAGGAGGAATTGGACGGTAAAGGACCCTGGAATGAGCCTGGAGATTATTGTCGCCCCAAAGCCGAGCTGGAGGCAGCAAAAGCAGAGAGGCGGCATTATGAGGAGCTAGCACGGCAGAGCGGATGGAAGCCCGAGAGTCAGCCCCAAAAATTTCTTGGGGGGGGGCTTACAGGGAGTATGGCTATGCCAGGTAGGAGACCTGCGCAAACTCCCTGTGCTTACCGGGGGGCTGGAGAGACCGGGCAGGCACCGTGTTATGCTGTGGAGCGCACGGTGTCTCCAGTGCGGGTGCACAGCCCGGTTCGGTATATTCCAGCTCCGCGTATCGGCCGGGCTAGATTGAGCGTCGAGCCAAATGCCATGAAGCCGGCTCTACGCATCTGGTCCCCAGTGCGTCTCCTTGGGCCGGCTTACATGGTACCAGCCTTGCGCTCGGTGTCTCCGGTTCGCCTGCATAGCCCAGTGCAGGCTATTCCACCTCGCCGCACTGGCAGGGCAACCGGGAGCATTCAACCAGGTAAGGTTGGGCAGGCTCGGTGCTCAAGAGCCCCAGTGCGCCTGCACGGTCCGGTCTATCCAGTACCACCTCCACACCCCAGCCCTCCGGTAGCAGCTCCCGCACCAGGCTTCCTGTGCGCGTCCTCGATCCAGTACCACCAGTTCCAGCACCACGCACCAGGCCTTCAGTGTGCCTCGCCTGTTCAGCGCAGCCAGCGCTTTTCTCCTCTCCTGCGCTGCTGGAGTCTCCCGCCTGTTTAGCGCAGCCAGAGCCTTCCTCCTCTACAGCGCTGCCGGAGCCTCCCGCCTGTTTAGCGCAGCCAGAGCCTTTCTCCTCTCCTGCGCTGCCGGAGTCTCCCGCCTGTTTAGCGCAGCCAGAGCCTTCCTCCGACACAGCGCTGCAGGAGTCTCCCGCCTGTTCAGCGCAGCCAGAGCTGCCAGTCTGCATGAAGCAGCCAGAGCTGTCAGTCTGCATGGAGCAGTCAGAGCTGTCAGTCTGCATGGAGCAGCCAGAGCTGTCAGTCTGCATGAAGCAGCCAGTCTACATGGAGCAGCCAGAGCTGTCAGTCTACATGAAGCAGCCCGAGCTGTCAGTCTGCATGAAGCAGCCAGTCTACATGGAGCAGCCAGAGCTGTCAGTCCGCATGGAGCAGCCAGAGCTGTCAGTCCGCATGGAGCAGCCAGAGCTGTCAGTCTACATGAAGCAGCCCGAGCTGCCAGTCTGCATGAAGCAGCCAGTCTACATAGAGCAGCCAGAGCTGCCAGTCTGCATGAAGCAGCCAGAGCTGTCAGTCTGCATGGAGCAGTCAGAGCTGTCAGTCTGCATGGAGGAGCCAGAGCTGTCAGTCTACAGGAAGCAGCCCGAGCTGCCAGTCTGCATGAAGCAGTCAGTCTACATGGAGCAGCCAGAGCTGTCAGTCTGCATGAAGCAGCCAGAGCTGTCAGTCTGCATGGAGCAGCCAGTCTGCATGGAGCAGCCAGTCTGCACGGAGCTGTCAGTCTGCACGGAGCTGTCAGTCTGCACGGAGCTGTCAGTCTGTAAGGAGCTGCCAGTCTGCAAGGAGCTGTCAGTCAGCACGGAGCCGCCAGAGCGGTCAGTCTGTAAGAAGCCGCCAGAGCTGTCAGCCTATATGGAGCAGCTAGTGCCCCCAGTCTGCCCAGCGCCGCCAGTGCCCCCAGTCTGCCCAGCATCGCCAGTCTGCCCAGCATCGCCATCAGTCTGCCCAGCATCGCCAGTCTGCCCAGCACCGCCAGTCTGCCCAGCGTCGTCAGTCTGCCCAGCGTCGTCAGTCTGCCCAGCACCGCCAGTCTGCCCAGCACCGCCAGTCTGCCCAGCATCGCCATCAGTCTGCCCAGCATCGCCAGTCTACATGGAGCAGCCAGAGCTGTCAGTCTGCATGGAGCAGCCAGTCTGCATGGAGCTGCCAGTCTGCAAGGAGCTGCCAGTCAGCACGGAGCCGCCAGAGCGGTCAGTCTGTAAGAAGCCGCCAGAGCTGTCAGCCTATATGGAGCAGCTAGTGCCGCCAGTCTGCCCAGCGCCGCCAGTGCCCCCAGTCTGCCCAGCATCGCCAGTCTGCCCAGCATCGCCATCAGTCTGCCCAGCATCGCCAGTCTGCCCAGCATCGCCAGTCTGCCCAGCATCGCCAGTCTGCCCAGCATCGCCAGTCTGCCCAGCGTCGTCAGTCTGCCCAGCGTCGTCAGTCTGCCCAGCAACGCCAGTCTGCCCAGCACCGCCAGTCTGCCCAGCGTCGCCAGTCTGCCCGGCGCCGCCAGTCTGCCCGGCGCCGCCAGTCTGCCCGGCGCCGCCGGTCTGCCCAGCATCGCCAGTCTGCCAGACTCTTCCAGATCTGCCAGTCAGCCAGACTCTTCCAGATCTGCCAGTCAGCCAGACTCTTCCAGATCTGCCAGTCAACCAGACTCTTCCAGATCTGCCAGTCAACCAGACTCTTCCAGATCTGCCAGTCAACCAGACTCTTCCAGATCTGCCAGTCAACCAGACTCTTCCAGATCTGCCAGTCAACCAGACTCTTCCAGATCTGCCAGTCAACCAGACTCTTCCAGATCTGCCAGTCAACCAGACTCTTCCAGATCTGCCAGTCAACCAGACTCTTCCAGATCTGCCAGTCAACCAGACTCTTCCAGATCTGCCAGTCAACCCAGACTCTTCCAGATCTGCCAGTCAGCCAGGATCTGCCAGTCAGCCAGGATCTGCTGAAACCACCAGCCAGCCAGGAGCTGGTAGAGATATCTACCTGCCTGAGCTTCCTCTCACTCCTGAGCTTCCTCTCACTCCTGAGCTTCCTCTCACTCCTGAGCTTCCTCTCACTCCTGAGCTTTCTCTCACTCCTGAGCTTTCTCTCACTCCTGAGCTTTCTCTCACTCCCGAGCTTCCCCTCAGTCCCGAGCTGCCTCGGTCCCGAGCTGTCCTTCAGTCCCGATCTGTTCCTCAGTCCAGTGGGGTTCTGGGTGAGGACTACTAGGCCATGGTCGGCGGCGAGGGTGGACTATCCAGGGACGAAGGGAGAGGGACTAAGACATTAAAGGAGTGGGGTCCACGTCCCCGCGCCGGAGCCGCCACCATGGACAGACGCCCACCCGGACCCTCCCTATTGTTTTGAGGTGCGTTCGGGAGTCCGCACCTTAGGGGGGTTCTGTCACGCCCTGGTCAAAGTATTTTGTGTTTATTTTTATGTATTTGGTCAGGCCAGGGTGTGGCATGGGGTTTTGGTATTGTGGTGTGTTTGTCTTGGGGTTTTGGTGGTGGTATTGGGATTGTAGCTTAATGGGTTGTCTAGCAAGGTCTATGGCTGTCTGGAGTGGTTCTCAATCAGAGGCAGGTGCTTAGCGTTGTCTCTGATTGGGAACCATATTTAGGCAGCCATATTCTTTGAGTTTGTCGTGGGTGATTGTCCTTAGTGTCCTATGTGTACTCGTGGTTAGTTTGCACCAGATAGGCTGTTTCGGTTTCGTTTATTGTCTTGGTATATTAAACATGGATCAATTTCGACATTCGCTGCAGTTTGGTCCATGACTTCTTTCATCACCATTGAAAACCGTTACAAATGCCAGTGACTTTGCAAAAGTAAGCATAAACAAATGGACATAATGAAATCACCATATTTTTATTTTTGGGTTACCAGTTGCACAACAATGCACGTGCATTTGCAATATGATTCTATAGTGAAAAAACACCACCAAATGGACATGATGAAATCAACACAACGAGTGATGGAAAGGAACAACTATCACTGCCCGGCCATCCCGAGTTCATCTGGCCAGTCAATTTTGCATTTCTGCAGGATTTTTGAGCATGTCAATTTTCATATGGTAAATGCCCATTGAACCATATTGCAAATGCACGTGCACTTGCAATATGATTGTATGTGAAAAGACCACCAAATGGACATGATGAAATCAACACAACGAGTGATGGAAAGGAACAACTATCACTGCTCGGCCATCCTGTGTTCATCAGGCCAGTCAATTTTGCATTTTTGAGCATGTCAAATTTCATATGGTAAATGCCCATTGAACCATATTGCAAATGCACGTGCACTTGCAATATGATTGTATGTGAAAAGACATCACAAAATGGACAGGATGAAGTCAACACAACGAGCGATGGAAAGGAGCAACTATCACTGCCAGGCCATCCCGAGTTCATCTGGCCAGTCAATTTTGCATTTCTGCAGGATTTTTGAGCATGTCAAATTTCATATGGTAAATGCAACTAAAGTATTGAACCATTGCACGTGCACTTGCAATATGATTGTATGTGAAAAGACACCACCAAATGGACATGATGAAATCAACACAACGAGTGATGGAAAGGAACAACTATCACTGCTCGGCCATCCTGTGTTCATCAGGCCAGTCAATTTTGCATTTTTGAGCATGTCAAATTTCATATGGTAAATGCCCATTGAACCATATTGCAAATGCACGTGCACTTGCAATATGATTGTATGTGAAAAGACATCACCAAATGGACATGATGAAATCAACACAACGAGTGATGGAAAGGAACAACTATCACTGCTCGGCCATCCTGTGTTCATCAGGCCAGTCAATTTGCATTTTTGAGCATGTCAAATTTCATATGGTAGAATACAACTAAAGTATGTTGATACAGTTCTTATACGTGTGTAATTGACACAAAATTACAAAAAACGGTCCAGAAAGCACTTTTTTAAGGGTGTGTGAAGTTTTTACAAAATTTTGACATTTTTGACTTTTGACTTTTGACTTCCTATGAAATCATATTGAAAGTGGACAAAACATATTACTTATGCCCATGTAAAAAAAAAAAAAAAAAAAAATATGATGATAAAATTGGACAAAAGTATATTCATACAGTTCTTACACATGTGTAATTGACAAAAAAATCGAAAGAATTTCGAAAAACGGTCCAGAAAGCACTTTTTAAGGGGTGATAAGTTTTTGACAAAAAATCATTTTTTCCACGTGTTGCACTCTGAGTGACTCCTATGTCACTGTTGTCAAGGGTAATTTGATTGGTTAGGTCTCTAACCTTCTACTGATTGTAGCTAGACTGACTGTCGCTGGTATTGGTACTGGTGCTCAAAGGGACCAGTTATCCTACTGATTTATTCTGAAATATTATACTACCGGAACACATGATTGGAGCATTTTACTAGTTGTATTGTAGTTGAACCTGCACATGGGAAGGAATGATTATTGTTGTGATTTGTTTTGGAGGTGGACAAGTCCACTGGACGTCCTTTACGACCAGTGTGGTGCACCTCAGTACTATTTTAGATGTTCTCTAAGATAATTCCTGTCTAGGGGCCTGTCTGCTCCTCACTGTTCTCATAGGGGAGTTTACAACTAGATTTGATTTATGCTCTAGCGACCTCATATGGTGTTGTCCGTAGTTTCGACCCTCCCCACCGACCTCGATGAGGCTCATCATGGGTCTGGGCTACTGTTCCCCCCCTTTGTGTCTCGGGACCAGCCCCCCACCAGAGGGTGGTGTTGGTGTCCGAGGCGCAAACGAAAAAGTAGGACCCTAATGTTGTCAGTGGCACCGTTGTTATGAGACTGGCTGTAACCTTTCAACCAGATGTCCTGGTGTTTGTGCTTCAACACCCTCAGTGGCTGTCGAGGTCTGTCACGTCCGCGTGTGGCAACCTCTTCAGTACCTTCGAACTGAGACGAGGATATCGGACTGTCATATCGCAAAGTGTTTCACCAGTGGGAGTCATCGGGTCAGTTGCTGGACTGACACCATTAGTGACATTTTAAGGGTTGACAGTCCTCAAGTAGAGTATACTCTGCGCATCAATGTTTTTCTTGCTGAGACGGCCGCAGTGCTTGCGGAAGTGTCCGAAGGGCAAGAGAAGATCATCTCAACTACCGTATTGCACGACTGCAAGGGGGGAAGTTGCTCATTCACAGACACAGCTGGCTCGAAATCATGAAAAGAATGGTCAATCAAGTTGGCTGATGGAATGTGTCGAGAATATAATAATCGTAATATCTCCTTGGATTGGATTCTGCCCTAAGAGGTTTCTAAACGTATTTTTCCCAAGGGGTGCTTTTGACAGATACCCCTCGTGAATGACTGCGTTGCAGCTAGCGTTAGGGAAGACAGTGTGGTCAGTGGAGAAGGCAAGGTGGCCTGTGACCTGGTGGCCTGTGACCTGGTTGGTTTTCCAATCCATCAATGGGAGTAACCGATCCATCAAGTCTACTCCAAGCAGGGGTATAGTTTCGAGTGGTAACATCACAGGGTGAATGAGCGATACGTCCTTTAAGTGTAGTTTCAGCATGACTCTCAATGTGAGAGGCGAGGTAGTCTGAGTGACCCCTTGAAGTGTAGTTTCAGCATGACTCTCAATGTGAGAGGCGAGGTAGTCTGAGTGACCCCTTGAAGTGTAGTTTCAGCATGACTCTCAATGTGAGAGGGATAGTCTGAGTGACTCCTTGAAGTGTAGTTTCAGCATGACTCTCAATGTGAGAGGCGAGGTAGTCTGAGTGACCCCTTGAAGTGTAGTTTCAGCATGACTCTCAATGTGAGAGGCGAGGTAGTCTGAGTGACCCCTTGAAGTGTAGTTTCAGCATGACTCTCAATGTGAGAGGGAGTGACCCCTTGAAGTGTAGTTTCAGCATGACTCTCAATGTGAGTGAGGTAGTCTGAGTGACCCCTTGAAGTGTAGTTTCAGCATGACTCTCAATGTGAGAGGTAGTCTGAGACCCCTTGAAGTGTAGTTTCAGCATGACTCTGAATGTGAGAGGCGAGGTAGTCTGAGTGACCCCTTGAAGTGTAGTTTCAGCATGACTCTGAATGTGAGAGGGGAGGTGTCTGAGTGACCCCTCACATCGTTCCACTTTTAACCAATGTTTAACTGGCTTCAAAGCCATTTTGAGATCATCAAACAATGTTTGAGAGATGAGTGATATTGTCGCACCTGAATCAATTAGAGAATGATAAGTTAATAATAGAAGGTGTGTATTATTTAAAGAAGGGAACAGCGTCAAGACATCCAGGACTTAACGGACTGTTAGGAAGGTTTGGCCCTGGACCAGGAGGAGAAATCTAACAACAAGAGAAACAGAGAGGTTTTAATAAAGTCAATAGCACAATAAAACGAAACTAGGGAGCAAAATAAATAGGAATATCGCAGGAAGTTAAAGGAATAAACAGACAAATAAACCCGGAAACAAGAATATCAGTAACGTTAGAACAAATAAGGAAGTTAATAAATGAAAGAGCAGCAATAATACAAATATAAACTGTCAGTAGACTAATATTAAAGACAATACTAGTAACTAGCAGACCTAACACAGAAAAAGGAATACAACTGAGACTGACGGTAGGAAGACCACAAATACAGGCTGCAAAAATGAGTAAAACAGCAGTATAAATTCTGGGCGCCAGGCGTCCCCTATGTAAGGAAGAACTAATAGAAATGTTTAGAAATGGGAAAACGCAGCAGGAAAATGGGCACTAAATGGTCAGAGGAGGGAACATTTGATGTCTCAGTATGAGGAAATGGAAACTCTAATGAAAACACATAAAACAAGTGACACAGGAAAGAAAAGGATCAATAAAAGAGAACACGAGGTGCTAAACATGTTCAAAGCAGAAGGATTGTTGGAAAGTATAAAGAAAACTGGAGGAATGTTGAAGAAAGAATGAAAAGTCAGACAGGAAGAAGGTGGAATGGTTGGTAAAACCCCCAACATACACCAGTAAAAAAGAAAAAAGACTGGGTATGTGAGGACATTGGTATAATTAATAGATGTACTTAGCTACAAAAAGACTGGGTACATTGATATAATTTGTATTTCGGCTTTGATGGCAGGTTTGAAACCTGTGATCAAAAAGACTGTAACGGCTGTCGTCCTCCTCTCCTGAGGAGTAATAGGAAGGATCGGAGGACCAATGCGCAGCGTGGTAAGTGTCCATAATGTTTATAATAAGATATAAACTGAGGAGGAGTAATAGGAAGGATCGGAGGACCAATGCGCAGCGTGGTAAGTGTCCATAATGTTTATAATAAGATATAAACTGAGGAGGAGTAATAGGAAGGATCGGAACCAATGAGCAGCGTGGTACCATAATGTTTATAATAAGATATAAACTGAGGAGGAGTAATAGGAAGGATCGGAGGACCAATGCGCAGCGTGGTAAGTGTCCATAATGTTTATAATAAGATATAAACTGAGGAGGAGTAATAGGAAGGATCGGAGGACCAATGAGCGTGGTAAGTGTTCACAATAGAACACAGAAAAATAGAAAGCAGTTCCGTTCCGTGGAACACATGACACAGAAACAGACACAGAAAAACAGTTCCGTGTGGAACACAGACACAGAAACAGTTCCGTGTGGAACACAGACACAGAAACAGTTCCGTATGGAACACAGACACAGAAACAGTTCCGTGGAAGGACAGGACACAAAACAGTTCCGTATGGAACACAGACACAGAAACAGTTCCGTGTGGAACACAGACACAGAAACAGTTCCGTGTGGAACACAGACACAGAAACAGTTCCGTGTGGAACACAGACACAGAAACAGTTCAGTTGTGGAACACAGACACAGAAACAGTTCCAGAAACAGTTCCGTGTGGAACACAGACACAGAAACAGTTCCGTGTGGAACACAGACACAGAAACAGTTCCGTATGGAACACAGACACAGAAACAGTTCCGTATGGAACACAGACACAGAAACAGTTCCGTGTGGAACACAGACACAGAAACAGTTCCGTGTGGAACACAGACACAGAAACAGTTCCGTGTGGAACACAGACACAGAAACAGTTCCGTGTGGAACACAGACACAGAAACAGTTCCGTGTGGAACACAGACACAGAAACAGTTCCGTGTGGAACACAGACACAGAAACAGTTCCGTGTGGAACACAGACACAGAAACAGTTCCGTGTGGAACACAGACACAGAAACAGTTCCGTGTGGAACACAGACACAGAAACAGTTCCGTGTGGAACACAGACACAGAAACAGTTCCGTGTGGAACACAGACACAGAAACAGTTCCGTGTGGAACACAGACACAGAAACAGTTCCGTGTGGAACACAGACACAGAAACAGTTCCGTGTGGAACACAGACACAGAAACAGTTCCGTGTGGAACACAGACACAGAAACAGTTCCGTGTGGAACACAGACACAGAAACAGTTCCGTGTGGAACACAGACACAGAAACAGTTCCGTGTGGAACACAGACACAGAAACAGTTCCGTGTGGAACACAGACACAGAAACAGTTCCGTGTGGAACACAGACACAGAAACAGTTCCGTGTGGAACACAGACACAGAAACAGTTCCGTGTGGAACACAGACACAGAAACAGTTCCGTGTGGAACACACAGACACAGAAACAGTTCCGTATGGAACACGGACACAGAAACAGTTCCGTGTGGAACACAGACACAGAAACAGTTCCGTGTGGAACACAGACACAGAAACAGTTCCGTGTGGAACACAGACACAGAAACAGTTCCGTGTGGAACACAGACACAGAAAATAATCACCCACTAATCAAGGGTGAAAACAGGCTGCCTGGGACAACGATTGACAGCTGCCTCTGATTGAGGAAATGTCACATATCGGTGTATCGCCTCGGTTCGATTGATAGTGTTTCATAGAGGTTACAGATTCTATGTGAAGGATGTTGTATGAGATCACTTCTTACCCAACTTTTTAGTAGAGGCCAGGGATCACAGGAAAACATATTTTGGGATGAAGAATCTAGGTGAAATGCCAGGGGAAGGGATTCTAAAGGGAACACGTTTAAATTATATGGCCAAACACTCCTTGTTAAAACCTGTGTAACTTCCCCCTACTTTTCGGAAATTCTGTTAAAAATCGCGAAACATTTTGGCGTCCTGCTACTCAGGCCAGAATATAGTATATGCATATGATTAGTATGTGTGGAAGAAAACACTCAGACGTTTCCAAACACTGTTTAAATCAGTTCTGTGACTATAACAGAACGTCTGTTTCATCGAAAAGAATAGGAAAATCTGATCACTGGAGATGGGAAAAAAATATCCATGCGCCACAGACCATGAATTGTTAAAGGTGAACACAATATATGAGGCCAAGCAGTTGCAGTACCTACAGCTTCACAGGATGTATAATCTCCTCATTTGAATCTGAGATTGATTCTTGGTAGATCCGCCAAAATTTAACCGATTCTCTCCGACCACCGATTGAGGCAATGTCTCTGTGTTTTTCCGGACATTTAATGTGTCCAAACGGCAGGCTACAATTTTTTATCGCCTCCTGATGATTTTTATAGCTTATTAACGTTAGTTATACCTAAAGTTGCATTAAAGAAAGGTATTTCAAGTGTTTTGTGAAATTTATGGTGAGAAAAGACAGTGTAACTTTTAAAAAATGACGTTTATAATCTTATGAAACAATTATCTGTTTTTTATAATTAATAGTTCCACACAGTTTTATTTAGATCGATATCTAGGCTTATAATGACCGTAAATGGTGAAAAGACCCAGGATATTGATTATGGGACAAACAAGGTGATGAAAGAAAGAAGATGGACATTTCAATTAATCAATGTTTTATTTTTAATTGTGCGGTTTGATGAGAGCGCCGACTATACTAATTCATTTTGTTTATAATTAAACTTTAATGATGAGAGTTGACATGGATTTACAGATAATATCATGTTTGGTTTTAAAATTAATACATTTAATGATGGCTAGATTAAAGACTGTGGATTTATTTCAATTATCATGTTTATTTTAATAGATTTTTGATAGCCAGGTTTCAGAGAGTTTAAATACATCAGGGTGGGCAGGTTTTATCCATATATCCACAGAATCATACTTCAGCAGCAGACTTATTACATTCACATGCAGAAACTACAGGCCGCTCTGACTACTTCATTGGACAGAATGTCAGGACCTGGGTCAGATCGCACATTTCCAGACCGTAGAAGCAGCAAGATAATGGCCAGTCTAGATGGAGGGTTCCAACATGTGGATTTATAGACAGCACTTGAAGGACAATCCAGAGTCACCAGAATCTTTAACGCCACAACATTCAGGAGATGTGGAAAGTCCAGAGACATGGTTCAGTACCAAGAAAACAGTCCTGACATGTCAGAGCAACAGTCCCATTTCTCCCATGTTGTTTGGGAGAAATGTGCATAGATCTCACGTGCATTTATGGAGCAAGCGTGTGGTTTCTCCCAAAACTCGAGGGAGAAACAGTCAATATATTTCCTCATTCACAGAGCAGGCGTGTGGTTTCTCCTTTGAACAACAGCAACATGATCCTTTATTGCCTCATCTTTGATCAGAGAGAAACACAGCACTAAGCAATCTAAGACATGTAGCCAACACAATGCTGAACCCTCATTAAATGAGCTAAAAACAATCCTAAATAATAATACAAACATAGTAACAATCACTAATCAAATAGTCCAACAGCAGATCAGTCAACAAGTCATAAATGTGTGATGTAGGAGAGCAAAGCTACGGGGAGAGAGTGGAGAGGGCACCTGTACCAGACTGGGAGAGACAGACCAGAGCAGGAGAGGACACCTGTACCAGACTGGGAGAGACAGACCAGAGCAGGAGAGGACACCTGTACCAGACTGGGAGAGACAGACCAGAGCAGGAGAGGACACCTGTACCAGACTAAAAAGTTGGGACACACCTGATACACCACTAAGCTACCCTGCCGCCCCGAGACTGGAACACACTTTCCCTTTCAGGTCCACAGGGGTTTACTGCCCCCTGCTGGAGACTGGAGCACACTGCAGTCCCTTTCAGGTCCATAGGGGTTTACTGCCCCCTGCTGGAGACTGGAGCACACTGCAGTCCCTTTCAGGTCCATAGGGTTTTACTGCCCCCTGCTGGAGACTGGAGCACACTGCAGTCCCTTTCAGGTCCATAGGGTTTTACTGCCCCCTGCTGGAGACTGGAACACACTGCAGTCCCTTTCAGGTCCATAGGGTTTTACTGCCCCCTGCTGGAGACTGGAGCACACTGCAGTCCCTTTCAGGTCCATAGGGTTTTACTGCCCCCTGCTGGAGACTGGAGCACACTGCAGTCCCTTTCAGGTCCATAGGGTTTAGACTGGAGACTGGAACACACTGCAGTCCCTTTCAGGTCAATAGGGTTTTACTGCCCCCTGTGACCAGATGGACATCACTGCAGTCTGGTTCATAGTAAAGACCAGTATGGACTATCAATACAGACTGTATGTAGAACCATAGTAAAGACCAGTATGGACTATCAATACAGGTACTGTATGTAGAACCATAGTAAAGACCAGTATGGACTATCAATACAGATACTGTAAAGACCAGTATGGACCATCAATACAGATACTGAACCATAGTAAAGACCAGTATGGACTATCAATACAGGTACTGTATGTAGAACCATAGTAAAGACCAGTATGGACTATCAATACAGGTACTGTATGTAGAACCATAGTAAAGACCAGTATGGACTATCAATACAGATACTGTATGTAGAACCATAGTAAAGACCAGTATGGACTATCAATACAAAGTGACCATTTAGAATGAGGCCCAGTTCAATGAGAGGAAGTCTTAACAGAACTGGGGGATGACAGACAGGAAGTGGGGGGGTGGAGATCTTATATATTTTTGTGCCAAACACTAAAGCATGATATTGTAATAAATCTACACCCTATTCCCTACGTAGAACACTACTTTAGACCTGGTCAGAAGCACCGTAGTGCACTACGTAGGGAATAGGGAACCATTTGGAACAGAGACAGTAATTCCCCTGAACATCTTCCTCTTCCTCATCTGGTTTCTTGAACAGCCCTTCACTCCTCCCCTCTTCCTCCCATCCTCCCTTTTCATTCTATTCTATCAGCCACACCACTAGCTCACCTCCACACAATACATTTACAAGTTAAAGACACACCTTGGAATAAATAACAAAGGAAAACTATTACTAGATGAAGTTGAGTGTTTATTATTTCCCATCACCATAAATCATATTTAATCACTGAACAGTAGCAGACCTAACTTCATCTGTTCCTGACTCTGGATAGTGGATTAAAAAGACCATCAATCTCCAATGATATTAAAGTACTATTCTGAACATTACTGATATACTGAGTGGCAAGTCAAGATATCTGCTGGTTTTATTGTTTGGTCAACAGCACCACCTGCTGGACAGGTTTAATGTTGCTGGACTGAGCAGTATGGGAGGATGAAAGATGACACATTTAGGGCCGGTTTCCTGGACATCTACATTGAACATACTGTTTAGTCCAGGACTAGGATTCATCTGTGTCTGGGAAACCAGACCATATAGTTTAGTAGAAAGTAAGTGATACCAGCTTGTAGTGGGCTGACTAGTCCTGAATTGTCCTTTAGTTCCTGGACCATTTTCCATGCAGCTCCAGGTGACAGAGAACACATCAATTAGGACCGAGCCAACAAGCTGATCAATGATACTGAGGAGAATTACATAGAGACAGAGAACCAACTGAGAAAACATATCAATGGTTCTGAATGACAACCAATATACATCAACACCAGACATCATGATTCATGGAAATGTACAAGATTAAAACATTGTATTGAATTTTAATTAATAACAAATCAGTTTACAGTTTAACCAGCTCAGCTATAGACTACACCAGCATGACTAGTATCTATGTGGACCCTACTACAGTTTAACCAGCTCAGCTATAGACTACACCAGCATGACTAGTATCTATGTGGACCCTACTACAGTTTAACCAGCTCAGCTATAGACTACACCAGCATGACTAGTATCTATGTGGACCCTACTACAGTTTAACCAGCTCAGCTATAGACTACACCAGCATGACTAGTATCTATGTGGACCCTACTACAGTTTAACCAGCTCAGCTATAGACTACACCAGCATGACTAGTATCTATGTGGACCCTACTACAGTTTAACCAGCTCAGCTATAGACTACACCAGCATGACTAGTATCTATGTGGACCCTACTACAGTTCAACAGCTCAACAGTAGAGTTACATAACAAACCATTGAGAAAAAACATAGAGATACTAAACCCAGGATAGAGGGGCTGAGTGAATGTGGTCTGGACTCTGTGGAGGAGGGTCATTGTGTCAGAGACACTGTAGAAGGACAGAGTACCTGCCTTGTGATCCAGGTACACTCCTACTCTGGAGGACTGAGGGCCTGATACTTTAGTCACAACATTATTGTGTCTGAAACAATAACCACCTCTATAGCACTCTAAACTCCAGGACTTGTTATTGAATCCAAATCCACCATCTGTCCCTGTTCTGCTGATGTCTTTATATGAGACTGCTGTAACAACATCACCAGTCCTCTCCACCTCCCAGTAACAGCGTCCAGACAGACCCTCTCTACACAGAACCTGACAGTAGTTGGTGAATCTGTCTGGATGGTCAGGATATGGTTGGACTTGGTCTGTACAGGTCACCTTTCTGTTCGATTCAGACAGAGAGAGGCGTGTGTGTGCTGTGTTTGGGTCCAGTGTGAGCTGACAGGAATCTGGGAGAAGAGCAGAGACCAATGAGGGGAGTCAGAACAATAAGTTAAGTCAGATACTGTATCTACCCTGTCTTTGATTAGAGCACAGCAGAGATCAAATCAGAGAAATATGAGGAGTCAGATAGATACCCAGTCTTTGATTAGATCTACTATTGCTATATATTTCTAGAGGGATTGTTAGGAGTGTCAGTAAAAAGAGACTGTTAGTTACTTCACAATAAAGAGACTCACATTGTAACAACTGTTCTCTGGTCTTGGGCTCTGGAGGCAGTACAACATCCACTATATTCACTACAGACACACAAACACATTGACAGAGAGAGGGAATGTTATCATCAGACCATATTCCACATGTATATGACTAGTAGGGAACTTTCAATGGTCTAAAGTTGATGTTCTTATTGTTTTCAACACACCTGTAGTGGAGATCTTGGTCCATTCTCCTTTAAGGAAGTCTTCTAGTTTCTCTCTCAGTTCAGACACAGTCTGACTCACATCTCCAAAGTACTGAAGAGGACGGACAACGATGCTGGGTAAGTCTGAAGATACACTGATACTGGAGAGAGACTGATAACTCTGGAGAGAGAGAGAGAGAGAGAGAGAGAGAGAGAGAGAGACTGATAACTCTGGAGAGAGAGAGAGAGAGAGAGAGAGAGAGACTGATAACTCTGGAGAGAGAGAGAGAGAGACTGATAACTCTGGAGAGAGAGAGAGAGAGAGAGAGAGAGAGAGAGAGACTGATAACTCTGGAGAGAGAGAGAGAGAGATAACTCTGGAGAGAGAGAGAGAGAGAGAGAGAGACTGATAACTCTGGAGAGAGAGAGAGAGAGACTGATAACTCTGGAGAGAGAGAGAGAGAGAGACTGATAACTCTGGAGAGAGAGAGAGAGAGAGAGACTGATAACTCTGGAGAGAGAGAGAGAGAGAGAGACTCTGAGAGAGACTGATAACTCTGCAGAGAGAGAGAGAGAGAGACTGATAACTGGAGAGAGAGAGAGAGAGAGAGAGAGACTGATAACTCTGGAGAGAGAGAGAGAGAGAGACTGATAACTCTGGAGAGAGAGAGAGAGAGAGAGAGACTGATAACTCTGGAGAGAGAGAGAGAGAGAGAGACTGATAACTCTGGAAGAGAGAGAGAGACTGTTAACTCTGGAGAGAGAGAGAGAGAGAGAGAGAGAGAGACTGATAACTCTGGAGAGAGAGAGAGAGTGAGAGAGAGAGACTGATAACTCTGGAGAGAGAGAGAGAGAGAGAGACTGATAACTCTGGGGAGAGAGAGAGAGAGAGACTGATAACTCTGGAGAGAGAGAGAGAGAGAGAGAGACTGATAACTTTGGAGAGAGAGAGAGAGAGAGAGAGAGAGACTGATAACTCTGGAGAGAGAGAGAGAGAGAGAGACTGATAACTCTGGAGAGAGAGAGAGAGAGAGAGACTGATAACTCTGGAGAGAGAGAGAGAGAGAGAGACTGATAACTCTGGAGAGAGAGAGAGAGAGAGAGAGAGACTGATAACTCTGGAGAGAGAGAGAG
>NW_024607454.1:0-26634 GCF_018296145.1 Oncorhynchus tshawytscha | reverse complement strand
CATAATAAACACCAGGAAGAGTAGCTGCTGCCTTGGCAGGAACTAATGGGGATCTATAATAAACCCCAGGAAGAGTAGCTGCTGCCTTGGCAGGAACTAATGGGATCCATGATAAATACATATGATGGCAGGGTTCTGGTCTCCCACCTGTGATGAGACTGGAGATGATCAGGGGCAGGATGAGCATCTTCAGCATCCTCATCAGGATGTCTCCTGGGAACGAGATGATCATGACCACATCAGGGGGGAGCGGCGACATGGGACGCAGTAGTATTCCAGAAACAGAGCCTGTGATCACACCTAGAACACAGAGAGAGAACCCACAGTCATATCAACTGGATCTCTCATTGGTTTTCTGTTGCATGATTTAGAACCACCGTTTACACACACTGGGCTATTTGTATTCATACTCATCAGCTAGTGTTTATACCCTGAACACAACAAGCTCTACCTCGGCTCTCGCTACACTTTCACCCACAAGTTTTAGGCAACCTTATGTACTGTGAGGGATGGGAGGAGACCAAGTGCAGAAAAACTAAATGATATCAAAACTAAATTATATCAAACCCCACACTTTTCATTGTTAAAGATGCAATCCGGGATCTTAAGA
This sequence comes from Oncorhynchus tshawytscha, assembly GCF_018296145.1. NCBI lineage: Eukaryota > Metazoa > Chordata > Actinopteri > Salmoniformes > Salmonidae > Oncorhynchus > Oncorhynchus tshawytscha. The sequence continues at coordinate 26,024 of NW_024607454.1, read as the reverse complement.
ATTTACTAATTTGTAACATAACATAACATAATAAAATATGAGTTGCAAAAAACAAAAATACAAATAAAACTTGCTTTTTGTAATTTAACATACAAAATAGATGACATAGAACACAATTGCGCACAATTTTCGGGAACACATTTTGGCTCATTAGCATTAGTTTCAAAACTACTGACTGAAAGTATACACATCTAAACAACAGGTTAACTTACCAAGACAGTAACAACCAGACACATCTAAACAACAGGCTAACTTACCAAGACAGTAACAACCAGACACATCTAAACAACAGGCTAACTTACCAAGACAGTAACATCTATATGACAGACTAACTTACCAAGACAGTAACATCTATACAACAGGCTAACTTACCAAGACAGTAACATCTATATGACAGACTAACTTACCAAGACAGTAACATCTATACGACAGACTAACTTACCAAGACAGTAACATCTATACGACAGGCTAACTTACCAAGACAGTAACATCTATATGACAGGCTAACTTACCAAGACAGTAACAACCAGTCACCTCTAAACAACAGGCTAACTTACCAAGACAGTAAAATCTATATGACAGACTAATTTACCAAGACTGTAACAACCAGACACATTTAAACAACAAGCAAACTTAACAAGACAGTAATAACCAGTCACCTCTAAACGACTGGCTGACTTACCAAGACAGTAACATCTATACGACAGGCTAACTTACCAAGACAGTAACATCTATACGACAGGTTAACTTACCAAGACAGTAACATCTATGCAACAGGCTAACTTACAAAAACAGTAATAAGCAGACACATCTATAGGACAGACTAACTTACCAAGGATGGTGAGGAAAAGGACCAAGTTATTCATGATTTTGCTGCATATTCCCCAACACATAGGCTGAGGAGGCTCCACGATGGGCTCCAAATGGCTTTCATGCATTCTGACCTCCACTTGCCTCTGCATTGTGTTGGCACTAGAGAGAGAGAGAGAGAGATAGATAGGAGGTTTATTCATTTACTCCTCCTTGACCCATAATGCCTAGCTGTGTCAACAGGTATTACCATATTTGCTCCAGTGAAAAGGTCACTGATGCAGCACACCATAAGAGTTTGATGTGGCTTCTTGTCCATCTGTAATAATGGCTCGGGAACTGATGGCAAACAGAATGATAATGTATTCATACTATCACAAAGATGTATGAGGGAGAGGAGACTGAACGAGTGGGTAGAGAGACACATGGGAGATGTGAGTAGATGTCTGAGGGAGAGGAGGCTGAACGAGTGGGTAGAGAGAGACATGGGAGATGTGAGTAGATGTCTGAGGGAGAGGAGGCTGAACGAGTGGGTAGAGAGAGAGACATGGGAGATGTGAGTAGATGTATGAGGGAGAGGAGACTGAACGAGTGGGTAGAGAGAGAGACATGGGAGATGTGAGTAGATGTAGAGGGAGAGGAGACTGAACGAGTGGGTAGAGAGAGAGACATGGGAGATGTGAGTAGATGTATGAGGGAGAGGAGACAGAACGAGTGGGTAGAGAGAGACATGGGAGATGTGAGTAGATGTATGAGGGAGAGGAGACTGAACGGGGTAGAGGAGACATGGGAGATGTGAGTAGATGTAGAGGGAGAGGAGACTGAACATGGGTAGATGAGAGACATGGGAGATGTGAGAGATGTATGAGGGAGAGGAGACTGAACGAGTGGGTAGAGAGAGAGACATGGGAGATGTGAGTAGATGTATGAGGGAGAGGAGACTGAACGAGTGGGTAGAGAGAGAGACATGGGAGATGTGAGTAGATGTATGAGGGAGAGGAGACTGAACGAGTGGGTAGAGAGAGAGACATGGGAGATGTGAGTAGATGTATGAGGGAGAGGAGACTGAACGAGTGGGTAGAGAGAGAGACATGGGAGATGTGAGTAGATGTATGAGGGAGAGGAGACTGAACGAGTGGGTAGAGAGAGAGACATGGGAGATGTGAGTAGATGTATGAGGGAGAGGAGACAGAATGAGTGGGTAGAGAGAGACATGGGAGATGTGAGTAGATGTATGAGGGAGAGGAGACTGAACGAGTGGGTAGAGAGAGAGACATGGGACATGTGAGTAGATGTATGAGGGAGAGGAGACTGAACGAGTGGGTAGAGAGAGAGACATGGGAGATGTGAGTAGATGTATGAGGGAGAGGAGACTGAACGAGTGGGTAGAGAGAGAGACATGGGAGATGTGAGTAGATGTATGAGGGAGAGGAGACTGAATGAGTGGGTAGAGAGAGAGACATGGGAGATGTGAGTAGATGTATGAGGGAGAGGAGACTGAACGAGTGGGTAGAGAGAGAGACATGGGAGATGTGAGTAGATGTATGAGGGAGAGGAGACTGAACGATTGGGTAGAGAGAGAGAGACATGGGAGATGTGAGTAGATGTATGAGGGAGAGGAGACAGAACAAGTGGGTAGAGAGAGAGACATGGGAGATGTGAGTAGATGTATGAGGGAGAGGAGACTGAACGAGTGGGTAGAGAGAGAGACATGGGAGATGTGAGTAGATGTATGAGGGAGAGGAGACAGAACGAGTGGGTAGAGAGAGAGAGACATGGGAGATGTGAGTAGATGTATGAGGGAGAGGAGACAGAACGAGTGGGTAGAGAGAGAGACATGGGAGATGTGAGTAGATGTATGAGGGAGAGGAGACAGAACGAGTGGGTAGAGAGAGAGACATGGGAGATGTGAGTAGATGTATGAGGGAGAGGAGACAGAACGAGTGGGTAGAGAGAGAGACATGGGAGATGTGAGTAGATGTATGAGGGAGAGGAGACAGAACCGAGTGGGTAGAGAGAGAGACATGGGAGATGTGAGTAGATGTATGAGGGAGAGGAGACAGAACGAGTGGGTAGAGAGAGAGACATGGGAGATGTGAGTAGATGTATGAGGGAGAGGAGACAGAACGAGTGGGTAGAGAGAGAGACATGGGAGATGTGAGTAGATGTATGAGGGAGAGGAGACAGAACGAGTGGGTAGAGAGAGAGACATGGGAGATGTGAGTAGATGTATGAGGGAGAGGAGGCTGAACGAGTGGGTAGAGAGAGAGACATGGGAGATGTGAGTAGATGTATGAGGGAGAGGAGACAGAACGAGTGGGTAGAGAGAGAGACATGGGAGATGTGAGTATGTAAATCAATGGGTGACCCCATTTCCCCGACTTTGAATACTACTGACGTAGCCCCTCGTATTAGTGAAAAGGCTCCACTTGAAACAAAGAGTTATTTTTAGAGGATTCACCTATTGGGACAATTCAAGGTGTGACACCTTCTTTCCTAAGAGTGTACCTTGGGGCTTGATACCTGATATTTAGGTTTCAAAGCACACCAGTTATTATAATAATTTTTTAAAACTTAACTAGGCAAGTCAGTGAAGAAGAATTTCTAATTTACAATGACGGCCTACTCCGGCCAAACTTGGACGATGCAGGGCCAATTTGGCACCGCCCTATGAGACTCCACCTCCTATTAGTGAAAGGGTTCACGGCCGGATATGATGCAGCCTGGATTTGAACCAGGGGCTGTAGTGACGCCTCTTGCACTGAGACGCAGTGCCTTAGACTGTTGCGCCACTCAGGAGCCCACCATGACTTGTGTGTTAGTACAGTATGTGTGTGTGTCCAGTGTCTGTCGACAGCAACTGACTTAGACTTAACGTCTGTTATCTCTGCCCTCTGATCTGGGTCAGTCTGAGGATGCAGTGATTTTCCAGTGAATGGAGCTTCTTCGTAATCTTATTCCTCTGAGATGGAAGTCTTCATTTTCAGGTCATGCCCCCATCTCACACTCCTCACACTCCTCCCTCCATCTCTCTACCTAATCGCCTCATCACGTCACCACAGCAACAAGTCTCCCAGCTTTGTTGTGGTCTGGCTTATTAAAAGCTCTTCAACTTAAAGGTGCTCGACCGTCCCTACTCCTAGCATCATTTAAATCACATCTCTTGGGGTGTATAACCTTGTGTGCTGTTGCGTAACTTTGTTCCCTCTGCCATTCTGGAACATCCGTGTGTTGTCACCGTGTCCCGTATTGTTTCATATTTACACTAACACACACTGTCAATACCATCCATTTCCTGAGATGGAGCCCTTCTGCTGGGTCCCCCTGCTACACTGTTACACTGTCCTAAAAATGAACAGCCCTGTACTCACTGGCAAAATATCTCTCGGATTGAGAGGAAAATGGAGGTTTGGCGAAATTCCCTGTTTCTAAAACCATATTGAGTGAATTTGTAACTGGAGTAACTGCTTGTATTGCATACTGTTTACATCCACAGAACCAAAGACGTGACGGAGAGGCAGTTAATAGGTTGTGACTGGCAAATCAATCAGAGGCTGTCTGACACACAGTGCCCGGACATAAGCCTGTTAAGGCCGACAAAATTAGCCTGTCAAGCACACCAGTGGTTTAGTTACATAACCTCTCAGGGGTGACCCAGGAACTGTCAAGGTGTGCCAAGCTGCGATTAGACCGTCTTGAGCAAGGGATTACTGTTTGATTCACAGATTCAGAAATACAGATTCACAATACATACAAATGAAATCACATATTTAAAAAACACAATTATTCACACAGCTCTTTGGCAAGAAATGGCCCCCTCACCAAGTCATCCATACTGCCTATCTGCTCTATGGTGCATCAGTACCAAAAGCTTTTCAAAGCCTAAACAATATATCGCTACAGTCAACTGAAGCCTGACTGTAGCAATTGTGAAGCACTTGAATCAGGATCCAGGGCACATACGATTTGCTAATGTCATTATGTGTCTCATTAGATAGGGTACATCTCATTGAGCTGGATGGTTCTCAAGGCCACCTGGCTGGGTTGGTGCAGATGAGGTCAAAGGGGAGAGTGTCTCAGCTCTCTCACCAGAAAGGGATGACCTCTGATTACCAAAGGTCAAATGACAATACGTGAAGAATGATCAGACACGTCACAGACGTCAGAGCATTTTCCCTTTTTGCGTCAGGGGACAACAACAATACTGTTGCATAATACTGTGATGAGGAAATTCTACTCAACAATACTGTTGCATAATACTGTGATGAGGAAATTCTACTCAACAATACTGTTGCATAATACTGGGAGATGCAAACTTTCAATCATACCTTCAAAAATCCATGACAGCAACTGCCTCTATAATAAATACAGCACGGTAAAAGTAGAATGTAGAAGGTTTGAAGAGAAACATTCTGGAGCGCTTCAAGAAAATGTTTCAAACCTTTGATATTCAATTAAAACCTTTACATTTAGCTTACCTGTAGTTGTTGTCTGGAATTTGGAATGGAAGGTGACGTACTAAAGAGTCACTACTCAGTCAGCCATGGGCTGCAAGGATAGAGTCAAAGAAAGGAAGGGAAATTCACGGTCTATCCATCTTGGAGATTCAGTGAAGATCCACAAACATATGAAGGTCCCCCTTGCCCCTTAAATAAGGGAATGTAGAAATCTGGAGGCTATGCGGGAGTAGATCTCAAGAAGAAAGCCAGCAGCACCTTCTCAGCATCCAATCGAAATACAATGAATAATCAGCAATGCCCATGGAAGACTAAGAATGGTATCCGCAGTCACTGAAGTCGACTCATCCAAGCATGTGTGTAGACCTGAAGTGACCAACCTGCACGTTCTGTTTAATTGTAAGCAGCAAGTGAAATCCTTGGTGCCCTCCTCTTTCTCCTTCTCTACCTGTCTAATCCGTCCTTAAAGCATGCGCTGTAATGCTTTTCCCTCGGATGTGAGGCGGGATAAAGACGCACGAGATTCTCAAACAATCAAAGCAGGCCTGCAAGCCAAGTGCTCAAGAAAAGGAACACTTGGCTGTTGCATTGAAGAGACATGTGCGTTGTATAGCCAACCCAGATGTAAACAAAGAGGAGAGGGAAGTTTGAGTAGTAATGAATCAGACAAGATGGGCTCTTTCAACTCACACTTTTAGAAAAAGGGATCTAGAACAATAAAGGATTCCTCAGCTTGTCCTTGCAGTTTAGAAGAACCCTCATTCCAGGTAGAACATTTTCTCCATAAAATGAAGCCTTTTAGAACCTTTCCTTAGAGAAGGATGAAAAAGGTTCCAAATAGAATCCTTGTCCTTGTTAAACCAAGGCCAATGTCCTCACCCCTGGTGAAAGGTGACCGAGCTAGATCAACGTTTGTCAGACCATGAGACATCCTGAAAATCGGTCTTCTCACAAAATTGGCTGTAGCGTCCAAACAGTTTAGGCTACACAATAATATGAGGTGAGTCACTCACAAACATGTACAGTGCATTCAGAAAAGTATTCAGACCCCTTCACGTTTTCCACATTTTGTTACATTACATCCTTATTCTAAAATGGATTGAATAATCTACACACAATACCCCATAATGACAAAGCAAAAACAGGTTATTAGAATTGATTTTGTCTCAAAGCCACTGCTGGGTTGTCTTGGCTGTGTGCTTAGGGTCATTGTCCTATTGTAAGATGAACCTTCGCCCTAGTCTGGGGTCCTGAGCAGGTTTTTATCAAGGATCTCTCTGTACTTTTCTCAGTTCATTTTTCCCTTGATCCTGACTAGTCTCCCAGTCCCTGCCACTGAAAAACATCCCCACAGCATGATGCTGCCACCCTCATGGTTCACCGTAGGGATGGTGCCAGGTTTCCTCCGGACATGAAGCTTGGCAATCTGGCCAAAGAGTTGAATTTTGGTTTCATCAGACCAGAAAATCTTGATTCTCATGGTATGAGGGTCCTTTAGGTGCCTTTTGGCAAATTCCAAGCGGGCTGTCATGTGCCTTTTACTGAGGAATGGCTTCTGTCTGGTCACTCTACCATAAAGGCCTTATTGGTAGAGTGCTGCAGAGATGGTTGTCCCATCGGGTTCTTGGTCACCTCCCTGACCAAAGCCTTTCTCCTCCGATTGCTCAGCTTGGATGGGTGTCCAGCTCTAGGAAGAGTATTGATGGTTCCAAACTTCTTCCATTTAAGAATGATGGAGGCCACTGTGGTCTTGGGAACCTTCAATGCTGCAGAAATGTTTTGGTACCCTTCCCCAGGTCTGTGCCTCGACACAATCCTGTTTCTGAGTTCTACGGACAATTCCTTCGACCTCATGGCTTGTTTTTTGCTCTGACATGCACTGTCAACTGTAGGACCTTATATAGACAGGTGTGTGCCTTTCCAAATCATGTCCAATCAATTGAATTTACCAAAGGTGGACTCCAATCAAGTTGTAGAAACATCTCAAGGATGATGAATGGAAACAGGATGCACCTGAACTCAATTTCGATTCTTAGAGCAAAGTCTTATAATTATGTAAATAAGGTATTTCTGTTTTTTATTTTTAATACGTTTGCAACATTTTCTAAAAACCTGTTTTTGCTTTGTCATTATGAGGTATTGTGTATAGATTTAAAAAAAATGGAATGCATTTTAGAATAAGGCTGTGACGTAACAACAGGTAGAAAAACATGTGGAATAATATTGGTTATTTTGCTCTAGGACCCCCACAGGCCTCACAAGACTTATCTGAAGGTCCCCCGGTACCAGTTGAAAAATGAATGGAGGTATATACGGAGAGTGTTTAGTGCCAAAAATAATGAGTTAAGTACCCATAAAAAAAATATGTATATGTTTCGTGATCTTTTTTATATCTCTCAGATATAGGACAGACACTTTAGAACAAACTTCCTTTAGATTTCTTGGGACCATCTGTTTTTCCGTGTAGTGAATCTGTTATTCAATGTGTTTGTATGGGCTAATATTTTTTGTTTTTTTATGCTTCAAAGCGTCTTAAAATTCAAAATCAAATAGCAAAATGATCCTTGGTATGACCTCCTTAAACAATTTAATGTAGATTAGTAGAACCTCCCCCCCCTCCCCCGCTTAGACAGGACTCTTATGAGTTAAGCATCCTAAATATTTAATATTTTTGGTAGTCCACTTAAAATGATTGCTGTAGATTGTGAGCTATTCTTTTTCGTATCATTTCATTTTTCCCCACTTTAATTTGATATCCTGAGATTTTAGAGTATTCTGAAAATATTTTTTAGCTAAGGGGGCATTGAGTGTTCAATATTGGTCAGGTATATAAGTAGATAATCTACAAATAAGTTTAGTTTATATTCATGTTTACCAATACTGATTGATACCTGTTACATTTGGGTCCTGTCTAATTCTTTCTACAAGTGGTTCAATTGCCTGTGCTAACAGGAGGGTGAGATGGGACATCCCTGTTTTGTGCCCCTTTCTAAAACAATCAGATAATGTATTATTTGTGTATACTTTTGCTTTAGGACATTTATACAATGGTTTTATTAAATGTATTATTTCAGCTCAAAAGTTGAGGGCTTCCAAAGTTTTCAATAGAAAAAGCCATTCAAGATGGTTGAAAGCCTTTCGGCATCAACAGCCATTATTGATGAATCTAAGTGTCTGTTTTTTATAAGCCCTGTTTGATGGACATGTATCACGTCTGATAAGACTTTTGACATTCTATTGCTTATAAGTGTTGTTGTTATTTTATTGTCACCATTTATTACATGTATGGGTCTGTAATCAGCAGGGGACTCCAGATTTTCCTGGTTTTAATATAACTGAAATAATTGTTTGATACATGGAACTAGGAAGTTCTGAATTGAGTGAATTGAGTGACATGTGTGTTGTCATGTGTGTAAATAGTGGGGCTACTTTGTCCCAAAATGTAGAATAGAATTCCATTGGAAAGCCATCCATTCCTGGTGCCTTTCTCCTTTTGAATGTTTTAACAGTATGTAATATTTATTATTGGGTAATCTCTGTTTTTAGTGATTCTTTTTTTGTGTTTTGGTAATTGCTTCAGACTTGATGAGTCTAAGAAGGATATGCGATCCGTCCAATTGTTGTTTGATTCTGATTTATAAAAATGTTCAAAGAAGCTTTTAAAATTGTCATTAATCGCATTGTTTATTTCTAATTACCACTTTTGTATATGTATCTTTTAAAAGTAGAACTGGTTTAGCATGTACTTGTTTTGTGAGAGCTGTGAGATGTTTACCGGATTTCTTTGCCATTTAGTAGTTTACTTTATGTAAATTTTACCTGTAGTTTTGGGCTCTCTTCAAAAGTTAAATATTGTATTTGTGCTTAAGTTTTGAAATTGTATTAACTTCTTTACCTTGTAAAGATTTATTTATGTTTTTTCCCCTAAAATAGTGCAGAGTATGTGTAACGGTTCTCTTCTGGTGAAAGAGAGGCGGACCAAAATGCAGCGTGGTGGTTATTCATGTTTTTAATAAAGACGACTATACATGAACAGACTATACAAAACAAGAAAAGTGAAAACCTAAACAGTCCTATCTGGTGCAAACACAGAGACAGGAACAATCACCCACAAAACCCAACACAAAACAGGCTACCTAAATATGGTTCCCAATCAGAGACAATGACTAACACCTGCCTCTGATTGAGAACCATATCAGGCCAAACATAGAAATAGACAAACCAGACACACAACATAGAATGCCCACCCAGCTCACGTCCTGACCAACACTGAAACAAGGAAAACACATACGAACGATGGACAGAACGTGACAGTATGAGATTATCATTCCCCTAATGTACGCCTTAAAAGGCACCCCAAATTATATCAGGGGTCAGCTGTTCTCTGTCAACAACATCCAATGTATCACATACAGGCCTCTTTCCATTCGCTATCTACATTAGCCATATTGGATTGGAACACACATCACGAAAAGAGGTCTCACTGATATCGATCTTTGGGTCGTCCAATGAGGGGATAAAAGATTTCCAAAGGAAACGTGTCATCGTGGTAGTTCATGACTTGAGAGGTGAGCAACACTCACGCAGTTGTTCCAGAGAGCATCATACAGATGTGGGATCTTAATTTGAAATGTGAATTATTATGTGGATTGTAATTTATGGACATTTTTATATTTTTTTAATATTTTTATATTCTCACTTGATTCACAAGTGAGAATCAAGTCAGAGATTTTTAAGTGCAAATTACAAACGTTTTAAGCCTCAAATACACTAGAAGTTTAACGTTACCTGCATTACAGGAACGTTCTCATGCAACAGGGTGATCCAATTAAAATCCTACAGCTGTACTTTACTGCATATTATTACAAATCGTCTCTAGAATGCAGCTACGTATGACTACTTCCTGTGTGTGTTACAGTTTCCTTGGTGGTGGTCTGGTTTGTTGCAATAAGTGATCTCTGATCTTCATTGGAATGGAGTTAACCATCTCTGAGGCGTGTTCCCACTGGGCACAGACGTCACTTCGACATCTAGTTTTGATTTACATTTGATTGAATTGTCAAATTACGTGAATTCAACGTGAATTCCCCAAAACATTTTACCATGTCATTTGGATTTTGCTTAAAAGTTGTGTTGAAAAAAAGGCTAACATTCCAACATCCCTTTACATTGATGAATTTTTGCAAATCTGATCAGTTTTCCACATTGATTCAACATCATCACCTCAATTGTTATTGTTGGAATGACGTTGATTCAACCAGTTTGTGTTCAGTAGGTTAGTGCACATGAAGGGAGGGAGAAGATGGCAACGCGTCTGTTTCTAGCTCATGCATCCCAACGCGGGACTCCACCCCCTTAGGTACACGTTCCTCACGCAACTCCATCTGACCACACGAACCATGATGAGAGGACATGGTGTCTATAAATAACTAATCTGTCCTGAGCTCTCCTAATCTACCACACATACACACACAGGGACATACACACATGCGCAAATGTACACACATGACACAACAGATATACCATGATATGAGTTAACTTACCACTTCCTAATAATATATCTATCTAGTCTTCTCTTTTCTTAAAACTCACTAAGAATAGACAATCTTACAATCCAATAATTAAATCATGTCAATACCATGCTAGTAGAAATACAATTCCCAGCATGCATCTGTTTCTCTAATATCATGTACATTGATCATTTCATGCACACGGTGGCCTGGACACCTTATGGTGGTGAATTGGCTCAAATTGAAACCACAATCTTTGCAACTCCTTTTCCTGAATGTTAATCTGTGCCGGGTTCCTGCATCCAGGTGTTATGGTAATTCCCTGCATCATATTTTCCCTACCATTGATATCTTAGTTGAGTTGAAAATTACATAGCAATTAGTTGGACATATCAGTTCAGCAATCTTTACACAACAAGTTGTCTTTGCTGTTCCATCGTAATAAAATAATTGTACTAATTTCAATGTAATCTTGGAACCCTGAACCAAATCTCATGTGCGCTAGCTAGCTAGTTAACTATATTTGCTACTTCTAGGGGCGCAAGTGGCTAAACAGCAGATTCAGCCTCTCTTTTCTCTACAAACCACCCATCTGTCTAGAGAGACTAGACATTCATGCACACAATTATGATTCATCAAAATAATTATAATCACATAAATCTTCCCATATCTCTGATTCAGCAAGGTGTGCTGGCATAATGTAAAAATGTATGTTTATGTCTGTCGCTATTGGGGCTCCTTCCCAACTGAACTCATTTACAACTCATGTGAGACTTGCTGAATAATTTGGACACCAGCTGAATAAGGCAAATGGCCTACTGAATTATTGTTTCATCATCTTTGAACATCTGGTTAATTGAAACAGACTACCTTAAAAATGGCAGAATGTACTGACAATCAAGAATTCCCTACCATATCAATAATGTTATAACAAAGGGGAAGCCGTTTTTCCTGTGTCATTGCTAATTTATGCTCAAAGATGAGTGTGCATTTCTGAGCAATCACAGCCGTACCATGGGAAACCACAGGAAACAAGCACAAGCATTTCGCTACACCCACAAAAACATCTGCTAAACACGTGTATGTGACCAATACATTTTGAGTTGGAAACTGTACGTTAGCATCACCGCTAGCATATGCTACCACTGGTTGGCATTGGAGCTAGTCTGAGCAAGCTGCGAAGGTTTAAAAAGGCTTCTGAAGTTTGTCATTTCCACTTAGAAATGTCAGTCTTGATTTACCCAGACAAAGAAATGCCTCAACGCCTACATAAATGCCCATTCATTATAATCATCATAATAATTTACATTTCCTGTTGCTGCAGGATTATTTTCCTGCTGTAACACACTGGCTCAAGTTAAGATCCTGCATCTGTACTAACTAGCCTCTGTTACAGGGAAACTATAGTAGCTACTAGCCTAATAGATTGCTCCACTAGTTAGCTACTTCGGTGTGAGGCTTAGTGTGAAGTGTGGTTGGTTATCACTATTTGAACTAGTTTGCAAAATGTTGTTTGTTTGTTTCAAGAATAAAACTACTTGAAGAGCAAAACCTTGTCTTACAGTAATTCCAAAATGAATTGATGAATCATCTTAATTGTATCCATGTTCTTCTGCACTAATGTCTCCTTTACTGTAGGAGCCAGACTAAAGTGTTCCCTAAACCAGAGCCCCTTCCTCCCAACCTGCTCAACCCACCACCCACTTCACTCCTTCTATGTCAATGCACCAATAAAACACATATCCATCAATAGTTCTGGAACGGCAATGACAAACAAATGAGTTGCAATGATCACAATTGTATGTTATTATTGTTGTTACTACTATTAGCTACTATTATCATTATCATAAGTCACAGCTGTAGTAGTAGTAGTAGTAGTAGTAGTAGTAGTAGTAGTAGTAGTGGTGGTAGTGGTAGTAGTAGTAGTAGTAGTAGTAGTGGTAGAAGTAGTAGTAGAAGAGGTAGTAGTAGTAGTAGTAGTAGTAGTAGTAGTAGTAGTAGTAGTAGTAGTAGTAGTAGTAGTAGTAGTAGTAGTAGTAGTAGTAGTAGTAGTAGTAGTAGTGGTAGTAGTAGTAGTAGTAGTAGTGGTAGTAGTAGTAGTAGTAGTAGTAGTAGTGGTAGTAGTAGTAGTAGTAGTAGTAGTAGTAGTAGTAGTAGTAGTAGTAGTAGTAGTAGTAGTAGTAGTAGTAGTGGTGGTAGTAGTAGTAGTAGTAGTAGTAGTAGTAGTAGTAGTAGTAGTAGTAGTAGTAGTAGTAGTAGTATTGGAAGTAGTAGTAGAAGTATTATTATTATTACTATTAGTAGTACTAGTGGTAGTAGTGGTAGTAGTAGTAGTAGTAGTAGTAGCGGTGGTAGTGGTAGTAGTAGTAGTAGTGGTAGTAGTAGTATTAGTTAGTAGTAGTGGTAGTAGTGGTAGTAGTAGTAGTAGTATTAGTAGTAGTAGTAGTGGTGGTAGTGGTAGTAGTAGTAGTAGTGGTAGTAGTGGTAGAAGTAGTATTAGAAGAGGTAGTAGTAGTATTGGAAGTAGTAGTAGAAGTATTATTATTATTACTATTAGTAGTACTGGTAGTAGGAGCATAAGTATTATTATTATTATTATTATTAGTAGTAGTAGTAGTAGTAGTAGTAGTAGTAGTAGTAGTAGTAGTAGTAGAAGTGGTTAGTTATTAGTTAGAGTATTATTATTAGTAGTAGTAGTAGTAGTGGTAGTAGTAGTATAAGTATTATTATTATTATTATTAGTGGTAGTAGTGGTAGTAGTAGTAGTAGTAGTAGTAGTAGTAGTAGTGGTGGTAGTAGTGGTAGTAGTAGCAGTATTAGTAGTAGTTAGTAGTATAGTAGTTTATTATTAGTAGTGGCAGTAGTAGTAGTAGCATAAGTATTATTATTATTATTATTATTATTAGTAGTAGTAGTAGTAGTGGTAGTAGTAGCATAAGTATTATTATTATTAGTAGTAGTAGTAGTACTAGTGGTAGTAGTAGCATAAGTATTATTATTATTATTATTAGTAGTGGTAGTAGTAGCATAAGTATTATTATTATTATTATTATTAGTAGTAGTAGTAGTAGTAGTAGTAGTGGTAGTAGTAGCATAAGTATTATTATTATTAGTAGTAGTAGTGGTAGTAGTAGCATAAGTATTATTATTATTATTAGTAGTAGTGGTAGTAGTAGTAGTAGAAGAAGTATTAGTAGAAGTAGTAGTAGTAGTATTAGTACTAGAAGTAGTAGTATTAGTAGTGGTAGTAGTAGTAGTAGCAATAGTAGTGGTGGAAGTATTAGTAGTAGTGGTAGAAGTAGTAGTAGTAGATTTAGTAGTAGTAGTGGAAGTAGTATTACTAGTAGTAGTAGAAGTAGTATAAGTATAAGTATTATTATTATTAGTAGTAGTGGTAGTAGTAGCAGAAGTAGTATGATTAGAAGTAGTAGTAGTAGTATTAGTATAAGTAGTATAAGTAGTAGTAGTAGTAGTATTTGTGGTAGTAGTATAAATAGTATTAGTAGTAGTGGTTGTAGTATTATTATTACTATTGTTATTATTAGTAGTATCAATAGTAGTAGAAGTAGTAATATTTTTTATTTATCCGTTATTTTACCAGGTAAGTTGACTGAGAACACGTTCTCATTTGCAGCAACAACCTGGGGAACAGTTACAGGGGAGAGGAGGGGGTAGTAGTAAACCAATTGTAAACTGGGGATTATTAGGTGACCGTGATGGTTTGAGGGCCAGATTGGGAATTCAGCCAGGACACCGGGGTTAACACCCCTACTCATACGATAAGTGCCATGGGGTCTTTAATGACCTCAGAGAGTCAGGACACCCGTTTAACATCCCATCCGAAATACGGCACCCTACACAGGGCAGTGTCCCCAATCACTGCCCTGGGAAATTGGGATATTTTTAGACCAGAGGAAAGAGTGCCTCCTACTAGCCCTCCAACACCACTTCCAGTAGCATCTGGTCTCCCATCCAGGGACTGACAAGGACAAACCCTGCTTGTGGAAGTATTAGTGGTAGTGATGGTGGTAGTAGTAGTGGTAGTGGTAGTATTTGTAGCAGTGGTAGTAGTAGTAGTGGTAGTAGTACTGGTAGTGGTGGTAGTGGTAGTAGTAGTATTATCATTATTATTATTATTAGTAGTAGTGGTAGTAGTAGTAGAAGTATTATTATTATTATTATTATTAGTAGTAGTGGTAGTAGAAGTAGTATTATTATTATTATTGTTAGTAGTAATAGTAGTAGTGGTAGAAGTAGTATTAGTATTATTATTGTTAGTAGTAGTAGTAGTAGTGGTAGAAGTAGTATTAGTAGTAGTAGTAGTAGTAGTAGTGGTAGTAGTGGTAGAAGTAGTATTAGCAGCAGTAGTAGTAGTAGTAGTATTAGAAGTATTATTATTGTTAGTAGTAGTAGTAGTAGTGGTAGAAGTAGTATTAGTATTAGTAGTAGTAGTATTAGTAGTAGTAGTAGTAGTAGTAGTAGTGGTAGTAGTGGTAGAAGTAGTATTAGCAGCAGTAGTGGTAGTAGTAGTATTAGAAGTATTATTATTATTAGTAGTAGTAGTAGTAGTGGTAGTAGTAGTAGTGGCAGTAGTGGTAGAAGTAGTATTAGCAGCAGTAGTAGTAGTAGTAGCATAAGTATTATTATTATTATTAGTAGTAGTAGTGGTAGAAGTAGTATTAGTAGAAGTAGTAGTAGTAGTATTAGTAGTAGAAGTAGTAGAAATAGTAGTGGTAGTAAAGTAGTATTATTATTATTAGTAACAGTAGTAGTGGTAGTAGTAGTATTAGAAGTAGTAATTGTAGTAGTAGTAGTAGTAGTAGTAGTAATAGTAGTGATGGGGTAGTAGTAGTAGTAGTAGTAGTAGTAGTAGTAGTAGTAGAAATAGTATTACTAGTAGTAGTAGTAGTAGTAGTAGTAGTAGTGGTGGTGGTGGTAGTGGTAGAAGTAGTATTTGTGGAAGAAGTAGTATTAGTATTAGTAGAGGTGGTAGTAGTAGTAGTAGAAGTAGTAATTGTAGTAGTTGTAGAAATAGTATTACTAGTAGTAGTAGTAGTAATGGTGGTAGTAGTGGTAGTAGTAGTACTAGTAGAAGTAGTATTACTACTAGTAGTAGTAGAAGTAGTATTAGTAGAAGTAGTGGTGGTAGTAGTAATGGTAGTAGTACTGGTAGTGGTGGTGGTGGTAGTGGTGGTGGTAGCAGTAGTGGTGGTGGTAGATTTAGTAGTTGTGGTGTTGGTAGTAGTAGTAGTGGTAGTATTAGTGGTAGTGGTAGTATTATTATTAGTGGTGGTGGTAGTTGTAGTGGTAATGGTATTATTGGCAGTGGTAGTAGTGGTATTGGCAGTGGTAGTAGTAGTTGGGGTGGTAGTGGAAGTATTAGTAGTAGAGGTAGTAGTGGTAGTGGTAGTAGTAGTGGTGGTGGTGGTGGTAGTATTTGTACCGGTGGTGGTAGTTGTAGTAGTAGTGGTAAAAATAAAAGCTATGCATGAAGCCTCTTTAGTCATAAGACTCCCACCTAGTCGACAGCTATTTAGTACACCTCATGAGCTGTCCTAATCATTTAAGAGTTACCAGCAAGTGTCTTGATCATGGAAAATGCAGCAAGTCAGTGGTTCCTGCCCCACATGCAACTGCTCTATTTCTATATGATCAACCCATAAATGATCTGGACCTACATGAAACAGTATCTATAAATAATCTAGACCTACATGAAACAGTATCTATAAATAATCTAGACCTACATGCAACAGCATCTATAAATAATCTAGACCTACATGAAACAGTATCTATAAATAATCTAGACCTACATGAAACAGTATCTATAAATAATCTAGACCTACATGTAACATTATCTATAAATAATCTCTATACCTAGACCATGTAACAGCTATAAATAATCTAGACCTACATGAACAGCATCTATAAATAATCTAGACCTACATGTAACAGTATCTATAAATAATCTAGACCTAACATGTAACAGTATCTATAAATAATCTAGACCTACATGCACATGACCTAACTAGAACATCTATAAATAATCTAGACTATAAATAATCATACATGTAACAGCATCTATACATAATCTAGTACTATATGTAACAGTATCTATAAATAATCTAGACCTACATGCAACAGCATCTATAAATAATCTAGACCTACATGTAACAGTATCTATAAATAATCTAGAACTACATGTAACAGCATCTATAAATAATCTAGAACTACATGTAACAGTATCTATAAATAATCTAGACCTACATGTAACAGTATCTATAAATAATCTAGACCTACATGAAACAGTATCTATAAATAATCTAGACCTACATGTAACAGTATCTATAAATAATCTAAACCTACATGTAACAGTATCTATAAATAATCTAGAACTACATGTAACATTATCTATAAATAATCTAGACCTACATGTAACAGCATCTATAAATAATCTAAACCTACATCTAACAGCATCTATAAATAATCTAGACCTTCATGTAACACTATCTATTTTAACATAATCCTAAAACCTATTCTGAGTTGGGAGTTTTATAGTCTTAAAAAGGGTTTAACAGGATTCCAAGGACCTTTTGTGAGATGCTTTGTAGATACTGTTCCAGGTTTTGAAACTTTCACTCAGACATTGGCCATGAATTCTCTGAAATTGAAAATCCTCTCAAATCTGTGTTCAATGATGCAAGTGAGTAGTTTCCTTCAAGTGCAGCATCAGGTCTTTCATGACAGTTTCTACTCTTACTCTTCTGTTAGTACAGGAAGGCCTTGCACCTCCCTCTAACCTGCTCAGACAAACACACAGACAAACACTTCAGGTGTTAGTATGCAGGTGTGTATGTGTGATAGAATGGGGGGAGGGAGGTTGTACTCCAAGCTAGGAAGCAATGGATTACCAGGCTTCCATCCCCATCACATTTACAGTGTCATGACAACCTGGATCCTCCAAGTGAAAGTCTAGATTCGATCACCTGACATCCCATTATTCTCTGTTAAAGATATACTTAGTTGTCATTATAACGAGAGCGTTACTTAACCGCGAGGCCACTAAACTGGTATGGTGTCTTCTTGAGTATCACAATTCAATCACAATGACTCTTTTTGTTCATTAGTGTAACTGCCTTCTCCACTTGAACAGGATGTTGTACAGTTACGATGCGAGTCATTGATTTAGAGAACAGTAACAGAAGCTTCAGGATGCCATTCCAACCACTTCTCAAATACATTCCATTTTATGGCCAACCATCATTTGGGTCACGCATTGATATCCACACTAACCGTGGTAGTGACTGTTGCTATGGTAGCATGCATGGGAAGAATCTCAATTGCTATTCCTTGACTCCTCGCGTCCTCTCTCTTCGCCTTCTTCTCAAAACGCCTCTGACCTTCTCCTCCAACGGTTCTTGAGAAGGGGGCGAGGAGAGAGGACGCGAGGAGTCAAGGAAATCCAACTGAGAATCTCCCATTGTGTAATTCCATTGGCTCTAAGGGTGTCGTCTTGTTCTGAGGAGCTGGGGGAAAGCTGAGGTGTCTGTCTGTCTGACAAACAGAGGATAAGGACCACAAATCCTCTAAGTGATTCTCAATGACTGACAGCACATGTTTGACTGTCTACAGTGAGGCTCACACACGCCAACACAGACACGCAGGTACACACAACACACAATCACCTTCACAGTCATTTTCATGTACACAGTACATACAGCATAGTATAGTACAGTATAATACAGTCCAATACAGTACAGTACAGTACAGTACAGCATAGTATAGTGCGTAGAACTACTGTACTGTACATAGGGAGTGACATACGGACAGACACAACAGAACAGTACAGTACATGCATACAACTATGCATACAACTACACATACACACATACGTTCAACAAAAAAGTATTTATTATTATATTATTTAAATTATCCAAAATGTACAAAAAAACGTATATTTATTAACCCCGGATGAAACAAGGCTATGATATGGTTATGATATAATTATGATATGGTTATGATATAATTATGATATGGTTATGATATAATTATGATATGGTTATGATATAATTATGATATGGTTATGATATGGTTATGATATGATTATGATATGATTATGATATGATATGATATGATTATATGATTATGATATGGTTATGATATGATTATGATATGGTTATGATATGATTATGATATGGTTATGACATGGTTATTTTATGTTTCTGATATAATTATGATATGATTATACGATTATGATATGGTTATGATATGGTTATGATATGGTTATATGATTATGATATGGTTATGATATGGTTATGATATGGTTATATGATTATGATATGGTTATGATATGGTTATGATATGATTATGATATTATTATGATATGATATGGTTACGATATGGTTATGATATGGTTATGGTACGATTATGATATGGTTATGATATGGTTATGATATAATTATGATATGATTATGATATGATTATGATATGGTTATGATATGGTTATGATATTATTATGATATGGTTATGATATGGTTATGATATGGTTATGATATGATTATGATATGGTTATATGGTTATGATATGATTATATGATTATGATATGGTTATGATATGGTTATGATATGATTATATGATTATGATATGGTTATGATATGGTTATGATATGGTTATGATATGGTTATTATGATATGATTATGATATGGTTATATGGTTATGATATGGTTATGATATGGTTATTTATGTTTCTGATATAATTATGATATGATTATATGATTATGATATGGTTATGATATGGTTATGATATGATTATGATATGGTTACATGGTTATGATATGATTATATGATTATGATATGGTTATGATATGGTTATGATATGTTTATATGATTATGATATGGTTATGATATGGTTATGATATGGTTATGATATGGTTATTTATGTTTCTGGTATAATTATGATATGATTATATGATTATAATATGATTATGATATGACTATGATATGATTATGATATAGTTAAGATATGGTTATTTTATGTTTCTGATATAATTATGATATGGTTATTTTATTGATTTTATGGTTATATGATATGATATATATGGTTATGATATGATTATTTGATTATGATATGGTGATTATGATATGGTATGTTATGGTTATGTTATGGTTATTATATGGTTATGATATGGTTATTTATGTTTCTGGTATAATTATGATATGATTATATGATTATAATATGATTATGATATGACTATGATATGATTATGATATGGTTAAGATATGGTTATTTTATGTTTCTGATATAATTATGATATGGTTATTTTATTGTGATTTTATGGTTATGATATAATTATGATATGGTTATTTTATGATTATATGATTATGATACGGTTATGTTATGGTTATTATATGGTTATTTTATGGTTATTTTATGGTTATGATATTATTTTATGGTGATTTTATGGTGAATTTATGGTTATGATATGGTTAGGATATGGTGAATTTATGGTTAAGATATGGTTACGATATGCTTATGTTATGGTTATTATATGGTGATTTTATGGAAGAACTGGGATATTTTCAGATTGCAGAAATTGTGTACATATCCTTGTGACATGGGGCCGTGCATTATCATGCTGAAACATGAGGTGATGGCGGCGGATGAATGGCACGACAATGGGCCTCAGGATCTCGTCATGGTATATTTTGTTAATATGTTGTGAATGTATTATAATGTTAAAAAAAATATGTTTAACTGCCTTAATTTTGCTGGACCCCAGGAAGAGTAGCTGCTGTCTTGTTAGCATCTAATGGGGATCCATAATAAACCCCAGGAAGAGTAGCTGCTGTCTTGTTAGCATCTTATGGGGATCCATAATAAACCCCAGGAAGATAGCTGCTGTCTTGTTAGCATCTATATGGGGATCCATAATAAACTCCAGGAAGATATGCTGTCTTGTTAGCATCTATATGGGGATCCATAATAAACCCCAGGAAGAGTAGCTGCTGTCTTGTTAGCATCTTATGGGGATATAATAAACCCCAGGAAGATATGCTGTCTTGTTATGATACCATATTATGATTATGATATCGAGACCCTGGGTATGATGGGTATGGATTCCTGATATGGTTATGATATGGTTATATGTTTCCCCGCTGATATAATTATGATATGGTTATTTTATGGTTATGTTGGTTATTTATCAATTATCATATGATTATGATTATTGATCACCAACATGATTATGATATGGCCTGATATGGATATATGGCCCTGATATGGTTATTATGATATGGTATAAAACTATGATATGATTATGGACTTATGATATGAGATGATATGACCCCCATGATATGGAACAGTATGGATGATATTATTTTAAGTTCCTGGCATATACAGACAAATAATTGGTTATATGACAGCATTTTATGAAGTTATGATATAACCTCAGGATGAAGATAATGGTTATTTTATGTTATATAATTATGATATTTATTGGCGGGCTTATTATGGTATGGCATATGGTTGATTATTATGGTGATTATTTATGAGGTTATGTTATGGTTATACCTGGTTAGGATATGGTGATTTATGGAAGGCCATAAAGATTATCAAGATATGGTTACGATATGCTTATGTTATGGTTATTATATGGTGATTTTATGGAAGAACTGAAATATTTTCAGATTGCAGAAATTAACATTGTACATATCCTTGTGACATGTCAATGACACTGCATTATCATGCTTTAATCATGAGGTGATGGCGGATGTAAATGGCCACTTTAAACAATGCTACCTTATATAATGTTACTTACCCTACATTGTTCATGGTATATTTTACTGTTAATATGACTGCATCCTTATTATAATGTTCAAAAAACTATGCCATTGGTTTAATATCCTTATGTTATACTGGACCCCAGGATCATCTACTGTATCTGCCTATGTCTTGTTAATCACTCAATGGGGATCCATAATAAATTCTTTATCCCCTTACACTGTGTTTGACAGTAGTTGCTGTCTTAGTTAGCATTAATTGCTCCATTACTGCACCCCAGGAAGAGTAGCTGCTGTCTTGTTAGCATCTAATGGGGATCCATAATAAACCCCAGGAAGAGTAGCTGCTGTCTTGTTAGCATCTTATGGGGATCCATAATAAACCCCAGGAAGAGTAGCTGCTGTCTTGTTAGCATCTCATGGGGATCCATAATAAACCCCAGGAAGAGTAGCTGCTGTCTTGTTAGCATCTAATGGGGATCCATAATAAATTCAAATACGATATCTCTGTGTACTCAAATTGCCATTGATGAAATGCAATTGTGTTCATTGTCTCTAGTTTATGCCTGTCCATACCATAACCCCACTGCCACCATGGGGCACTCTGTCCATACCATAACCCCACTGCCACCATGGGGCACTCTGTCCACAGTGTTAACATCAGCAAACCGCTCACACAACACCATACATGTGGTCTGCGGTTGGGAGGCCGGTTGGATGTACTACCAAATTCTCGCCCTAGGCAGTTTATGGTAGAGAAATTAAATTATCTGGCAACAGCTATTGAGGTCATTCCTGCAGTCAGCATACCAATTGCACTCTCCCTCAAAACTTGAGGCATTTGTGGCATTGTAATCAAACGGCACATTTTAAAGTGACCTTTTATTGTCCCCAGCACAAGGTGCACCTGTGTAATGATCATGCTTCTTGATATTCCACACCTGTCAGATGGATGGATTATCTTGGCAAAGGAGAGATGCTCACTAACAGGGATGTAAACACATTTGTGGACAACATTTGAGAGAAATAAGCTTTTGTGCGTATGGAACATTTCTGGGATCTTTTATTTCAGCTCATGAAACATGGAACCAACACGTTACATGTTGCGTTTATATTTTTGTTCAGTGTACATGATAGTAATTAGTGGTAAATATACATCATAGTAAATAGTGCCAGGGATGACTGTCCTCCCCACATCTCGTCTTAGGAAGTTTCCAATTGGCTCAGCCGAATACACTGCCAAGCACTTAGCCCTGTTATCTGTTTCAGGGAACTGGCAACAGTGAGTAAGTGAGTTGTTAGAAAAATAACACAGGCTGTCAATGATGGTGACAGAGTGGCTGAGACTGGAGTCAAATCAGAGATCTACTTCATGTTTTTCTGTATCCAGTGTTTGAAGTTGTTTATCCGGGTATGGACTGTGTAAAGCCCTGGGCCACAGTTCCATTTCTCATAACCAAAACTTTCTAATGCCAGAAGCTCCCAGACAACACTATCATCCCCCTGTCCCCCCGAAGGACCCGATGATGGCTTAGTGGCAGGAGATGGTATGATTGTAATGCCTGCACTGACAGTGGGACAAGGCTTGGTGGGATTGAGAGGGTGGCGCATTGCACACAGCATATTGTCAGTAATGGTGACAGGGGCCCCGCTCTGAGCAAACTGCCTCTCGCACTGAACGACATCCCCCAGCTCGACTACTCCAGTCTGGGCTGTCTCGGCGTCTAGGCTGGGTTTGGAACTGGACCTTGAGTCAGATGCAAGGAGCCAGCCTGTGGCATAGCCCTGTGTGGCGGTCACCTCCCCGCCTTGCATTTTGGGGAGACACACGGGCAGCACACGCTCACTGATCTTGGCCTTGTCCCGTAGCTTCAGAACGGCCAGGTCCGAGTCCAGTGTCACAGGATCAAAGCTGGGATGGACCAGGACAGAGGAAACCTGTTGGATCAGAGGAGACATGAGACAGATGGACCAAAATGAATGCCGTGCGGAGAGTTAGAGCAGTGGCAGCTTGCTTGGCTCAGTCTAAACACATAAGTGTCCCAGCATGCAACTTGGCCGGACCTAAGCACAGCTTACTGACTTGCCATGTGCATTGAGATTTGGTCTGTGAGGTTGGCAACAATAGTCTTACAATCTGTTCTCCGGAGGGAAGTGTTTGTGCATAACGCAAGGAGGTCTAATTGTTTAGGACAAACCCCCAACCTTAGTTTCCTACATCTCCCATTGACATGACAATATATGATTTATACCAGTGTGTCATACAGATGTAGGATCTTAATTTGATCATCCTGTTGCAGAAGAACAGTGCTGGAAATGTAAAACCTGTAGTGTATTTGAGGTTAAGAAAGGCTTCTGAAGTTTGTAATTTACACTTTGAAATGACAGACTTGATTAGCCTTATGCAAAATGTATCAACCCCAACAAACATGTCCATTAATTATAATCCATATAATAATTCACATTTCCTGGTGCTGCAAGATTATTTTCCTGCTGTAGCAAACTGGTTCAAATTAAGATCCTACACCTGTAGGTGTTTCTCAGTTCAGGATTTGAAGTGACTATATTGCCCAACATTTTAGCACCTTATGGGCCTACTTGAGGCTCCATTTACCTAATGATTTTACAATGCTGACAGAAATGTGTTTCAGTGAAATCTGATGATATCCAAATATTACATATGATATGTAATATGATATGTATTTACTGATGATATCCAAATATTACATATGATGTGTAATATGATATGTATTTACTGATGATATCCAAATATTACATATGATATGTAATATGATATGTATTTACTGATGATATCCAAATATTACATATGATATGTAATATGATATGTATTTACTGATGATATCCAAATATTACATATGATGTGTAATATGATATGTATTTACTGATGATATCCAAATATTACATATGATATGTAATATGATATGTATTTACTGATGATATCCAAATATTATAATTTGTTGGAAATTATTATGTGGAGGACACAGGATCTTTTAATGTTTTTTTTTACAGTTATACTACAACAAGTATTAGAGGAATAATCTGATATGATATGGAAATCAAGACAATTAGACTGCACCTTTAAAATGGGCCTATCATAAATCACCATGGCATGTTTTGGTTAGGCATTAAAGGAGCAATCTACAGTTCCTTCATCCACTTATTAATTAATGATAAATACCCATTGGTACCCATTCTTATATACATTCTTTTAGAATACAACTTAGTTCAATTGTCGTACCCCATCTGAACTCAACATATAAGCTTCTTTTGCTCCAATGTTTGTAAACAACGTAAATGTAAACAAACACTGTATAGCCTCAAAATACGGTTACAATATAATGTTCTATATCATTATGGATGGTCAGTCCTTGCAATCCGTAGCTGTGTCTAAGACTTTGAGAGTGGTGTCATTTCTCCAGCCACATTCCACAGCTTTTTACCGAACACAGTGGTGGTGGTGTGTCTGCTTTGAGAGTGGTGACATTTCTCCAGCCACATTCCACAGCTTTTTACCAAACACAGTGGTGGTGGTGTCTGCTTTGAGAGTGGTGTCATTTCTCCAGCCACATTCCACAGCTTTTTACCGAACACAGTGGTGGTGGTGTGTCTGCTTTGAGAGTGGTGACATTTCTCCAGCCACATTCCACAGCTTTTTACCGAACACAGTGGTGGTGGTGTCTGCTTTGTTATTGTTTCAACTGCAGATTGGACCTTTTAGACGTTGTCAAGACCGTATTATAACGGCTTCACAACTGTATTCACAGACTTCAAGAGAGACTTTTACCCCCTGTGTAGATAGAGCATCCCCTTAGCTTAGCATCACTCACACCCACCTGCAGTTGTTTCAGTGTCCTCATCTGGCCCGGGCTGTGCATTCCCATCACCACTTTAATGTTGGCTGGATCAACCCACTGCGGCTTGCCCACTCCTGCCACCACCAGGCACTGAGCTGCCACCAGCACACTGAGCTGGGTGACTAGTGCTCCACTGCACGCCAGCTGCCAGGGAGAGGAGGCCTCCTCTGGTGCCGTCTGTAGGCCAGAGCCAGCTCTGCGGATGATGTGGGAGCGGAGGTAGATGGCTGCATGCCAGGGCCATCCAATCTCAGTGAGGTTCTGAGGGCTGAAGGCTGCTGGGAGTTGACCACACACTGTTACAGAAAGAGAGAGGAGTAGGTGTCAGAGATGGGAGAGGAAATAGGTTGTTTCTGACTATGTTTCTAACACCATGTACACCTATGCAGGCAGGTAGCCTAGCGGTTAAGAGTGTTTGGTCAGTAACCGAAAGGTCGCTGGTTCGAATCCCCGAGCCAACTAGCTAAAATATCAGTCAAATGTGCCCTCGAGCAAAGCACTTAACCGGAGCATCTGCTAACTGATGTAAATGCATCAGGGACTTGAACAGTGTTTCATTCATGTGTACTGAACTGTATAAATGGATCAAATAGAGT
>NW_024607453.1:0-26616 GCF_018296145.1 Oncorhynchus tshawytscha | reverse complement strand
AAACTGTATACAACACACTGTACACCCCTCACCCCCTACTTATTTAAACTGTATACAACACACTGTACACCCCTCACCCCTACTTATTTAAACTGTATACAACACACTGCACACCCCTCACCCCTACTTATTTAAACTGTATACAACACACTGTACACCCTCACCCCTTCTTATTTAAACTGTATTCAACACACTGTACACCCTCACCTCCCTAATTTAAACTGTATTCAACTGTACACCCTCACCCCTACTTATTTAAACTGTATTCAACACACTGTACACCCTCACCCCTACTTATTTAAACTGTATTCAACACACTGTACACCCTCACCCCTACTTATTTAAACTGTATACAACACACTGTACACCCTCACCCCCTACTTATTTAAACTGTATTCAACACACTGTACACCCTCACCCCTACTTATTTAAACTGTATTCAACACACTGTACACCCTCACCCCCTACTTATTTAAACTGTATTCAACACACTGTACACCCTCACCCCTACTTATTTAAACTGTATTCAACACACTGTACACCCCCTCACCCCTACTTATTTAAACTGTATACAACACACTGTACACCCTCACCCCTACTTATTTAAACTGTATATAACACACTGTACACCCTCACCCCTACTTATTTAAACTGTATACAACACACTGTACACCCTCACCCCTACTTATTTAAACTGTATTCAACACACTGTACACCCCTCACCCCCTAACTTATTTAAACTGTATTCAACACACTGTACACCCCTCACCCCCTACTTATTTAAACTGTATACAACACACTGTACACCCTCACCCCTACTTATTTAAACTGTATTCAACACACTGTACACCCTCACCCCCTACTTATTTAAACTGTATTCAACACACTGTACACCCTCACCCCTACTTATTTAAACTGTATACAACACACTGTACACCCTCACCCCTACTTATTTAAACTGTATTCAACACACTGTACACCCTCACCCCTACTTATTTAAACTGTATACAACACACTGTACACCCTCACCCCCTACTTATTTAAACTGTATACAACACACTGTACACCCTCACCCCTACTTATTTAAACTGTATTCAACACACTGTACACCCTCACCCCCTACTTATTTAAACTGTATTCAACACACTGTACACCCTCACCCCTACTTATTTAAACTGTATTCAACACACTGTACACCCTCACCCCCTACTTATTTAAACTGTATTCAACACACTGTACACCCTCACCCCTACTTATTTAAACTGTATTCAACACACTGTACACCCTCACCCCTACTTATTTAAACTGTATTCAACACACTGTACACCCTCACCCCTACTTATTTAAACTGTATACAACACACTGTACACCCTCACCCCTACTTATTTAAACTGTATACAACACACTGTACACCCTCACCCCTACTTATTTAAACTGTATACAACACACTGTACACCCTCACCCCCTACTTATTTAAACTGTATACAACACACTGTACACCCTCACCCCTACTTATTTAAACTGTATACAACACACTGTACACCCTCACCCCTACTTATTTAAACTGTATACAACACACTGTACACCCTCACCCCCTACTTATTTAAACTGTATACAACACACTGTACACCCTCACCCCTACTTATTTAAACTGTATACAACACACTGTACACCCTCACCCCTACTTATTTAAACTGTATACAACACACTGTACACCCTCACCCCCTACTTATTTAAACTGTATACAACACACTGTACACCCCTCACCCCTACTTATTTAAACTGTATACAACACACTGTACACCCTCACCCCTACTTATTTAAACTGTATTCAACACACTGTACACCCTCACCCCCTACTTATTTAAACTGTATACAACACACTGTACACCCTCACCCCTACTTATTTAAACTGTATACAACACACTGTACACCCTCACCCCTACTTATTTAAACTGTATTCAACACACTGTGCACCCTCACCCCCTACTTATTTAAACTGTATACAACACACTGTACACCCTCACCCCTACTTATTTAAACTGTATTCAACACACTGTACACCCCTCACCCCCTACTTATTTAAACTGTATTCAACACACTGTACACCCTCACCCCTACTTATTTAAACTGTATTCAACACACTGTACACCCTCACCCCTACTTATTTAAACTGTATACAACACACTGTACACCCTCACCCCTACTTATTTAAACTGTATATAACACACTGTACACCCTCACCCCTACTTATTTAAACTGTATACAACACACTGTACACCCTCACCCCCTACTTATTTAAACTGTATACAACACACTGTACACCCTCACCCCTACTTATTTAAACTGTATACAACACACTGTACACCCTCACCCCTACTTATTTAAACTGTATACAACACACTGTACACCCTCACCCCTACTTATTTAAACTGTATACAACACACTGTACACCCTCACCCCTACTTATTTAAACTGTATACAACACACTGTACACCCCTCACCCCTACTTATTTAAACTGTATACAACACACTGTACACCCTCACCCCTACTTATTTAAACTGTATTCAACACACTGTACACCCTCACCCCTACTTATTTAAACTGTATACAACACACTGTACACCCTCACCCCTACTTATTTAAACTGTATACAACACACTGTACACCCTCACCCCTACTTATTTAAACTGTATACAACACACTGTACACCCCTCACCCCCTACTTATTTAAACACCCTGTATACAACACACTGTACACCCTCACCCCTACTTATTTAAACTGTATACAACACACTGTACACCCTCACCCCTACTTATTTAAACTGTATACAACACACTGTACACCCTCACCCCCTACTTATTTAAACTGTATACAACACACTGTACACCCTCACCCCTACTTATTTAAACTGTATACAACACACTGTACACCCTCACCCCTACTTATTTAAACTGTATAAACACACTGTACACCCTCACCCCTACTTATTTAAACTGTATTCAACTGTACACCCCCTCACCCCTACTTATTTAAACTGTATACAACACACTGTGCACCCTCACCCCCTACTTATTTAAACTGTATTCAACACACTGTACACCCTCACCCCTACTTATTTAAACTGTATTTAACACACTGTACACCCTCACCCCTACTTATTTAAACTGTATTCAACACACTGTACACCCTCACCCCTACTTATTTAAACTGTATTCAACACACTGTACACCCTCACCCCTACTTATTTAAACTGTATTCAACACACTGTACACCCTCACCCCTACTTATTTAAACTGTATTCAACACACTGTACACCCTCACCCCTACTTATTTAAACTGTATTCAACACACTGTACACCCTCACCCCTACTTATTTAAACTGTATTCAACACACTGTACACCCTCACCCCTACTTATTTAAACTGTATACTTATTTATTTAAACTGTATACAACACACTGTACACCCTCACCCCCTACTTATTTAAACTGTATACAACACACTGTACACCCCTCACCCCTACTTATTTAAACTGTATTCAACACACTGTACACCCTCACCCCTACTTATTTAAACTGTATACAACACACTGTACACCCTCACCCCCTACTTATTTAAACTGTGTTCAACACACTGTACACCCTCACCCCTACTTATTTAAACTGTATACAACACACTGTACACCCTCACCCCTACTTATTTAAACTGTATACAACACACTGTACACCCTCACCCCTACTTATTTAAACTGTATACAACACACTGTACACCCTCACCCCCTACTTATTTAAACTGTATACAACACACTGTACACCCCTCACCCCTACTTATTTAAACTGTATTCAACACACTGTACACCCTCACCCCCTACTTATTTAAACTGTATTCAACACACTGTACACCCTCACCCCTACTTATTTAAACTGTATTCAACACACTGTACACCCTCACACTTATTTAAACTGTATACAACACACTGTACACCCTCACCCCCTACTTATTTAAACTGTATTCAACACACTGTACACCCTCACCCCTACTTATTTAAACTGTATTCAACACACTGTACACCCTCACCCCCTAACTTATTTAAACTGTATACAACACACTGTACACCCTCACCCCCTACTTATTTAAACTGTATACAACACACTGTACACCCTCACCCCCTACTTATTTAAACTGTATACAACACACTGTACACCCTCACCCCCTACTTATTTAAACTGTATACAACACACTGTACACCCTCACCCCTACTTATTTAAACTGTATACAACACACTGTACACCCTCACCCCCTACTTATTTAAACTGTATACAACACACTGTACACCCTCACCCCTACTTATTTAAACTTTAACACACTGTACACCCCTCAACTTATTTAAACTGTACAACACACTGTACACCCTCACCCCTACTTATTTAAACTGTATTCAACACACTGTACACCCTCACCACCTACTTATTTAATCTGTATACAACACACTGTACACCCCTCACCTACTTATTTAAACTGTATTCAACACACTGTACACCCTCACCCCCTACTTATTTAAACTGTATACAACACACTGTACACCCTCACCCCCTACTTATTTAAACTGTATACAACACACTGTACACCCTCACCCCTACTTATTTAAACTGTATAAACACACTGTACACCCTCACCCCCTACTTATTTAAACTGTATACAACACACTGTACACCCTCACCCCTACTTATTTAAACTGTATACAACACACTGTACACCCTCACCCCTACTTATTTAAACTGTATACAACACACTGTACACCCTCACCCCTACTTATTTAAACTGTGTTCAACACACTGTACACCCTCACCCCTACTTATTTAAACTGTATACAACACACTGTACACCCTCACCCCTACTTATTTAAACTGTATTCAACACACTGTACACCCTCACCCCTACTTATTTAAACTGTATTTAACACACTGTACACCCTCACCCCTACTTATTTAAACTGTATTCAACACACTGTGCACCCTCACCCCTACTTATTTAAACTGTATTCAACACACTGTACACCCTCACCCCTACTTATTTAAACTGTATTCAACACACTGTACACCCTCACCCCTACTTATTTAAACTGTATTCAACACACTGTACACCCTCACCCCTACTTATTTAAACTGTATTCAACACACTGTACACCCTCACCCCTACTTATTTAAACTGTATACAACACACTGTACACCCTCACCCCTACTTATTTAAACTGTATACAACACACTGTACACCCTCACCCCTACTTATTTAAACTGTATACAACACACTGTACACCCTCACCCCCTACTTATTTAAACTGTATTCAACACACTGTACACCCTCACCCCCTACTTATTTAAACTGTATTCAACACACTGTACACCCTCACCCCCTACTTATTTAAACTGTATACAACACACTGTACACCCTCACCCCTACTTATTTAAACTGTATTCAACACACTGTACACCCTCACCCCCTACTTATTTAAACTGTATACAACACACTGTACACCCTCACCCCCTACTTATTTAAACTGTATACAACACACTGTACACCCCTCACCCCTACTTATTTAAACTGTATACAACACACTGTACACCCTCACCCCTACTTATTTAAACTGTATATAACACACTGTACACCCTCACCCCCTACTTATTTAAACTGTATACAACACACTGTACACCCTCACCCCTACTTATTTAAACTGTATTCAACACACTGTACCCCTCACCCCCTACTTATTTAAACTGTATTCAACACACTGTACACCCTCACCCCTACTTATTTAAACTGTATTCAACTGTACACCCTCACACTGTATTCACACACTGTGCACCCACTCACCCCTACTTATTTAAACTGTATTCAACACACTGTACACCCTCACCCCTACTTATTTAAACTGTATACAACACACTGTACACCCCTCACCCCCTACTTATTTAAACTGTATACAACACACTGTACACCCTCACCCCTACTTATTTAAACTGTATACAACACACTGTACACCCTCACCCCTACTTATTTAAACTGTATACAACACACTGTACACCCTCACCCCCTACTTATTTAAACTGTATACAACACACTGTACACCCTCACCCCTACTTATTTAAACTGTATACAACACACTGTACACCCTCACCCCTACTTATTTAAACTGTATACAACACACTGTACACCCTCACCCCTACTTATTTAAACTGTATACAACACACTGTACACCCTCACCCCTACTTATTTAAACTGTATACAACACACTGTACACCCTCACCCCTACTTATTTAAACTGTATACAACACACTGTACACCCTCACCCCTACTTATTTAAACTGTATACAACACACTGTACACCCTCACCCCTACTTATTTAAACTGTATACAACACACTGTACACCCTCACCCCTACTTATTTAAACTGTATACAACACACTGTACACCCTCACCCCTACTTATTTAAACTGTATACAACACACTGTACACCCTCACCCCCTACTTATTTAAACTGTATACAACACACTGTACACCCTCACCCCTACTTATTTAAACTGTATACAACACACTGTACACCCTCACCCCTACTTATTTAAACTGTATTCAACACACTGTACACCCTCACCCCTACTTATTTAAACTGTATACAACACACTGTACACCCTCACCCCTACTTATTTAAACTGTATACAACACACTGTACACCCTCACCCCTACTTATTTAAACTGTATACAACACACTGTACACCCTCACCCCTACTTATTTAAACTGTATACAACACACTGTACACCCTCACCCCTACTTATTTAAACTGTATTCAACACACTGTACACCCTCACCCCTACTTATTTAAACTGTATACAACACACTGTGCACCCTCACCCCTACTTATTTAAACTGTGTTCAACACACTGTACACCCTCACCCCTACTTATTTAAACTGTATTTAACACACTGTACACCCTCACCCCTACTTATTTAAACTGTATTCAACACACTGTACACCCTCACCCCTACTTATTTAAACTGTATTCAACACACTGTGCACACACTGTATTCACCCTCACCCCTCACCCCTACTTATTTAAACTGTATTCAACACACTGTGCACCCTCACCCCTACTTATTTAAACTGTATTCAACACACTGTACACCCCTCACCCCTACTTATTTAAACTGTATTCAACACACTGTACACCCTCACCCCCTACTTATTTAAACTGTATTCAACACACTGTACACCCTCACCCCTACTTATTTAAACTGTATTCAACACACTGTACACCCTCACCCCTACTTATTTAAACTGTATTCAACACACTGTACACCCTCACCCCCTACTTATTTAAACTGTATTCAACACACTGTACACCCTCACCCCTACTTATTTAAACTGTATACAACACACTGTACACCCTCACCCCTACTTATTTAAACTGTATTCAACACACTGTACACCCTCACCCCTACTTATTTAAACTGTATTCAACACACTGTACACCCTCACCCCTACTTATTTAAACTGTATACAACACACTGTACACCCTCACCCCCTACTTATTTAAACTGTATACAACACACTGTACACCCTCACCCCTACTTATTTAAACTGTATACAACACACTGTACACCCTCACCCCCTACTTATTTAAACTGTATACAACACACTGTACACCCTCACCCCTACTTATTTAAACTGTATACAACACACTGTACACCCTCACCCCTACTTATTTAAACTGTATACAACACACTGTACACCCTCACCCCCTACTTATTTAAACTGTATTCAACACACTGTACACCCTCACCCCTACTTATTTAAACTGTATTCAACACACTGTACACCCTCACCCCCTACTTATTTAAACTGTATTCAACACACTGTACACCCTCACCCCCTACTTATTTAAACTGTATACAACACACTGTACACCCTCACCCCTACTTATTTAAACTGTATTCAACACACTGTACACCCTCACCCCCTACTTATTTAAACTGTATACAACACACTGTACACCCTCACCCCCTACTTATTTAAACTGTATACAACACACTGTACACCCTCACCCCCTACTTATTTAAACTGTATACAACACACTGTACACCCTCACCCCTACTTATTTAAACTGTATACAACACACTGTACACCCTCACCCCTACTTATTTAAACTGTATACAACACCCTCACACTGTATACAACACACTGTACACCCCTCACCCCTACTTATTTAAACTGTATACAACACACTGTACACCCTCACCCCCTACTTATTTAAACTGTATACAACACACTGTACACCCTCACCCCTACTTATTTAAACTGTATTCAACACACTGTACACCCTCACCCCTACTTATTTAAACTGTATTCAACACACTGTACACCCTCACCCCTACTTATTTAAACTGTATACAACACACTGTACACCCTCACCCCTACTTATTTAAACTGTATACAACACACTGTACACCCTCACCCCTACTTATTTAAACTGTATACAACACACTGTACACCCTCACCCCTACTTATTTAAACTGTACCACTGTACACCCTACTTATTTAAACTGTATACAACACACTGTACACCCTCACCCCTACTTATTTAAACTGTATACAACACACTGTACACCCTCACCCCTACTTATTTAAACTGTATACAACACACTGTACACCCTCACCCCTACTTATTTAAACTGTATTCAACACACTGTACACCCTCACCCCTACTTATTTAAACTGTATACAACACACTGTACACCCTCACCCCTACTTATTTAAACTGTATACAACACACTGTACACCCTCACCCCTACTTATTTAAACTGTATTCAACACACTGTACACCCTCACCCCTACTTATTTAAACTGTATACAACACACTGTACACCCTCACCCCTACTTATTTAAACTGTATTCAACACACTGTACACCCTCACCCCTACTTATTTAAACTGTATACAACACACTGTACACCCTACTTATTTTAAACTGTATTCAACACACTGTACACCCTCACCCCTACTTATTTAAACTGTATTCAACACACTGTACACCCTCACCCCTACTTATTTAAACTGTATTCAACACACTGTACACCCTCACCCCTACTTATTTAAACTGTGTTAAACACTGTACCCTCACCCCCTACTTATTTAAACAGTATTTAACACTGTACACCCTCACCCCTCTTATTTAAACTGTATTCAAACACACTGTACACCCTCACCCCTACTTATTTAAACTGTATTCAACACACTGTACACCCTCACCCCCTACTTATTTAAACTGTATTCAACACACTGTACACCCTCACCCCTACTTATTTAAACTGTATTCAACACACTGTACACCCTCACCCCTACTTATTTAAACTGTATTCAACACACTGTACACCCTCACCCCTACTTATTTAAACTGTATTCAACACACTGTACACCCTCACCCCTTTACTTATTTAAACTGTATTCAACACACTGTACACCCTCACCCCCTACTTATTTAAACTGTATTCAACACACTGTACACCCTCACCCCTACTTATTTAAACTGTATTCAACACACTGTACACCCTCACCCCTACTTATTTAAACTGTATACAACACACTGTACACCCTCACCCCTACTTATTTAAACTGTATACAACACACTGTACACCCTCACCCCTACTTATTTAAACTGTATTCAACACACTGTACACCCTCACCCCTACTTATTTAAACTGTATACAACACACTGTACACCCTCACCCCTACTTATTTAAACTGTATTCAACACACTGTACACCCTCACCCCCTACTTATTTAAACTGTATACAACACACTGTACACCCTCACCCCCTACTTATTTAAACTGTATACAACACACTGTACACCCTCACCCCTACTTATTTAAACTGTATACAACACACTGTACACCCTCACCCCCTACTTATTTAAACTGTATACAACACACTGTACACCCTCACCCCTACTTATTTAAACTGTATTCAACACACTGTACACCCCTCACCCCTACTTATTTAAACTGTATACAACACACTGTACACCCTCACCCCCTACTTATTTAAACTGTATTCAACACACTGTACACCCTCACCCCTACTTATTTAAACTGTATACAACACACTGTACACCCTCACCCCTACTTATTTAAACTGTATTCAACACACTGTACACCCTCACCCCCAACTTATTTAAACTGTATTCAACACACTGTACACCCTATTTTTAAACTGTATACAACACACTGTACACCCTCACCCCTACTTATTTAAACTGTATACAACACACTGTACACCCTCACCCCTACTTATTTAAACTGTATATAACACACTGTACACCCTCACCCCTACTTATTTAAACTGTATACAACACACTGTACACCCTCACCCCTACTTATTTAAACTGTATACAACACACTGTACACCCTCACCCCTACTTATTTAAACTGTATACAACACACTGTACACCCTCACCCCTACTTATTTAAACTGTATTCAACACACTGTACACCCTCACCCCCTACTTATTTAAACTGTATTCAACACACTGTACACCCTCACCCCTACTTATTTAAACTGTATTCAACACACTGTACACCCTCACCCCTACTTATTTAAACTGTATACAACACACTGTACACCCTCACCCCCTACTTATTTAAACTGTATTCAACACACTGTACACCCTCACCCCTACTTATTTAAACTGTATACAACACACTGTACACCCTCACCCCTACTTATTTAAACTGTATACAACACACTGTACACCCTCACCCCTACTTATTTAAACTGTATACAACACACTGTACACCCTCACCCCCTACTGTTTAAACTGTATACAACACACTGTACACCCTCACCCCCTACTTATTTAAACTGTATACAACACACTGTACACCCTCACCCCTACTTATTTAAACTGTATTCAACACACTGTACACCCTCACCCCTACTTATTTAAACTGTATTCAACACACTGTACACCCTCACCCCCTACTTATTTAAACTGTATAC
This sequence comes from Oncorhynchus tshawytscha, assembly GCF_018296145.1. Lineage (NCBI taxonomy): Eukaryota > Metazoa > Chordata > Actinopteri > Salmoniformes > Salmonidae > Oncorhynchus > Oncorhynchus tshawytscha. The sequence continues at coordinate 15,563 of NW_024607453.1, read as the reverse complement.
AACACACTGTACACCCTCACCCCTACTTATTTAAACTGTGTTCAACACACTGTACACCCTCACCCCTACTTATTTAAACTGTATTTAACACACTGTACACCCTCACCCCTACTTATTTAAACTGTATTCAACACACTGTACACCCTCACCCCTACTTATTTAAACTGTATTCAACACACTGTGCACCCTCACCCCTACTTATTTAAACTGTATTCAACACACTGTACACCCCTCACCCCTACTTATTTAAACTGTATTCAACACACTGTACACCCTCACCCCCTACTTATTTAAACTGTATTCAACACACTGTACACCCTCACCCCTACTTATTTAAACTGTATACAACACACTGTACACCCTCACCCCTACTTATTTAAACTGTATACAACACACTGTACACCCTCACCCCTACTTATTTAAACTGTATACAACACACTGTACACCCTCACCCCCTACTTATTTAAACTGTATTCAACACACTGTACACCCTCACCCCCTACTTATTTAAACTGTATTCAACACACTGTACACCCTCACCCCCAACTTATTTAAACTGTATACAACACACTGTACACCCTCACCCCTACTTATTTAAACTGTATTCAACACACTGTACACCCTCACCCCCTACTTATTTAAACTGTATACAACACACTGTACACCCTCACCCCTACTTATTTAAACTGTATACAACACACTGTACACCCTCACCCCTACTTATTTAAACTGTATTCAACACACTGTACACCCTCACCCCCTACTTATTTAAACTGTATATAACACACTGTACACCCTCACCCCTACTTATTTAAACTGTATAAACTGTATCACAATTTAAACTGTATTCAACACACTGTACACCCTCACCCCTACTTATTTAAACTGTATTCAACACACTGTACACCCTCACCCCTACTTATTTAAACAGTATTTAACACACTGTACACCCTCACCCCTACTTATTTAAACTGTATTCAACACACTGTACACCCTCACCCCTACTTATTTAAACTGTATTCAACACACTGTACACCCTCACCCCCTACTTATTTAAACTGTATTCAACACACTGTACACCCTCACCCCTACTTATTTAAACTGTATACAACACACTGTACACCCTCACCCCCTACTTATTTAAACTGTATACAACACACTGTACACCCTCACCCCTACTTATTTAAACTGTATACAACACACTGTACACCCTCACCCCTACTTATTTAAACTGTATACAACACACTGTACACCCTCACCCCCTACTTATTTAAACTGTATACAACACACTGTACACCCTCACCCCTACTTATTTAAACTGTATACAACACACTGTACACCCTCACCCCTACTTATTTAAACTGTATTCAACACACTGTACACCCTCACCCCTACTTATTTAAACTGTATACAACACACTGTACACCCTCACCCCTACTTATTTAAACTGTATACAACACACTGTACACCCTCACCCCTACTTATTTAAACTGTATTCAACACACTGTACACCCTCACCCCTACTTATTTAAACTGTATACAACACACTGTACACCCTCACCCCTACTTATTTAAACTGTATACAACACACTGTACACCCTCACCCCTACTTATTTAAACTGTATTCAACACACTGTACACCCTCACCCCTACTTATTTAAACTGTATACAACACACTGTACACCCTCACCCCTACTTATTTAAACTGTATACAACACACTGTACACCCTCACCCCCTACTTATTTAAACTGTATTCAACACACTGTACACCCTCACCCCTACTTATTTAAACTGTATACAACACACTGTACACCCTCACCCCTACTTATTTAAACTGTATACAACACACTGTACACCCCTCACCCCCTACTTATTTAAACTGTATACAACACACTGTACACCCTCACCCCTACTTATTTAAACTGTATTCAACACACTGTACACCCTCACCCCCTACTTATTTAAACTGTATTCAACACACTGTACACCCTCACCCCTACTTATTTAAACTGTATACAACACACTGTACACCCTCACCCCTACTTATTTAAACTGTATTCAACACACTGTACACCCTCACCCCTACTTATTTAAACTGTATTTAACACACTGTACACCCTCACCCCTACTTATTTAAACTGTATTCAACACACTGTACACCCTCACCCCTACTTATTTAAACTGTATTCAACACACTTACACTTATTTAAACTGTATTCAACACACTGTACACCCCTCACCCCTACTTATTTAAACTGTATTCAACACACTGTACACCCTCACCCCTACTTATTTAAACTGTATTCAACACACTGTACACCCTCACCCCCTACTTATTTAAACTGTATTCAACACACTGTACACCCTCACCCCTACTTATTTAAACTGTATTCAACACACTGTACACCCTCACCCCTACTTATTTAAACTGTATTCAACACACTGTACACCCTCACCCCCTACTTATTTAAACTGTATTCAACACACTGTACACCCTCACCCCTACTTATTTAAACTGTATTCAACACACTGTACACCCTCACCCCTACTTATTTAAACTGTATACAACACACTGTACACCCTCACCCCTACTTATTTAAACTGTATACAACACACTGTACACCCTCACCCCTACTTATTTAAACTGTATTCAACACACTGTACACCCTCACCCCCTACTTATTTAAACTGTATACAACACACTGTACACCCTCACCCCCTACTTATTTAAACTGTATTCAACACACTGTACACCCTCACCCCTACTTATTTAAACTGTATACAACACACTGTACACCCTCACCCCTACTTATTTAAACTGTATACAACACACTGTACACCCTCACCCCTACTTATTTAAACTGTATACAACACACTGTACACCCTTACTTATTTAAACTGTATACAACACACTGTACACCCTCACCCCTACTTATTTAAACTGTATTCAACACACTGTACACCCTCACCCCCTACTTATTTAAACTGTATTCAACACACTGTACACCCTCACCCCTACTTATTTAAACTGTATACAACACACTGTACACCCTCACCCCTACTTATTTAAACTGTATTCAACACACTGTACACCCTCACCCCCTACTTATTTAAACTGTATACAACACACTGTACACCCTCACCCCCTACTTATTTAAACTGTATACAACACACTGTACACCCTCACCCCCTACTTATTTAAACTGTATACAACACACTGTACACCCTCACCCCTACTTATTTAAACTGTATACAACACACTGTACACTTTAAACTGTATACAACACACTGTACACCCTCACCCCTACTTATTTAAACTGTATACAACACACTGTACACCCTCACCCCTACTTATTTAAACTGTATTCAACACACTGTACACCCTCACCCCCTACTTATTTAAACTGTATTCAACACACTGTACACCCTCACCCCCTACTTATTTAAACTGTATACAACACACTGTACACCCCACCCCCTACTTATTTAAACTGTATTCAACACACTGTACACCCTCACCCCTACTTATTTAAACTGTATACAACACACTGTACACCCTCACCCCTACTTATTTAAACTGTATACAACACACTGTACACCCTCACCCCCTACTTATTTAAACTGTATACAACACACTGTACACCCTCACCCCTACTTATTTAAACTGTATACAACACACTGTACACCCTCACCCCTACTTATTTAAACTGTATACAACACACTGTACACCCTCACCCCTACTTATTTAAACTGTATACAACACACTGTACACCCTCACCCCTACTTATTTAAACTGTATTCAACACACTGTACACCCTCACCCCTACTTATTTAAACTGTATACAACACACTGTGCACCCCTCACCCCTACTTATTTAAACTGTATTCAACACACTGTACACCCTCACCCCTACTTATTTAAACTGTATTCAACACACTGTACACCCTCACCCCTACTTATTTAAACTGTATTCAACACACTGTACACCCTCACCCCTACTTATTTAAACTGTATTCAACACACTGTACACCCCTCACCCCTACTTATTTAAACTGTATTCAACACACTGTACACCCTCACCCCTACTTATTTAAACTGTATTCAACACACTGTACACCCTCACCCCTACTTATTTAAACTGTATTCAACACACTGTACACCCTCACCCCTACTTATTTAAACTGTATTCAACACACTGTACACCCTCACCCCTACTTATTTAAACTGTATTCAACACACTGTACACCCCTCACCCCTACTTATTTAAACTGTATTCAACACACTGTACACCCTCACCCCCTACTTATTTAAACTGTATTCAACACACTGTACACCCTCACCCCTACTTATTTAAACTGTATTCAACACACTGTACACCCTCACCCCTACTTATTTAAACTGTATTCAACACACTGTACACCCTCACCCCCTACTTATTTAAACTGTATTCAACACACTGTACACCCTCACCCCTACTTATTTAAACTGTATACAACACACTGTACACCCTCACCCCCTACTTATTTAAACTGTATACAACACACTGTACACCCTCACCCCTACTTATTTAAACTGTATACAACACACTGTACACCCTCACCCCCTACTTATTTAAACTGTATACAACACACTGTACACCCTCACCCCCTACTTATTTAAACTGTATACAACACACTGTACACCCTCACCCCTACTTATTTAAACTGTATACAACACACTGTACACCCTCACCCCTACTTATTTAAACTGTATACAACACACTGTACACCCTCACCCCCTACTTATTTAAACTGTATTCAACACACTGTACACCCTCACCCCTACTTATTTAAACTGTATACAACACACTGTACACCCTCACCCCTACTTATTTAAACTGTATTCAACACACTGTACACCCTCACCCCCTACTTATTTAAACTGTATACAACACACTGTACACCCTCACCCCTACTTATTTAAACTGTATACAACACACTGTACACCCTCACCCCTACTTATTTAAACTGTATACAACACACTGTACACCCTCACCCCTACTTATTTAAACTGTATTCAACACACTGTACACCCTCACCCCTACTTATTTAAACTGTATACAACACACTGTACACCCTCACCCCTACTTATTTAAACTGTATTCAACACACTGTACACCCTCACCCCCTACTTATTTAAACTGTATACAACACACTGTACACCCTCACCCCTACTTATTTAAACTGTATTCAACACACTGTACACCCTCACCCCTACTTATTTAAACTGTATTCAACACACTGTACACCCTCACCCCTACTTATTTAAACTGTATTCAACACACTGTACACCCTCACCCCTACTTATTTAAACTGTATTCAACACACTGTACACCCTCACCCCCTACTTATTTAAACTGTATTCAACACACTGTACACCCTCACCCCCTACTTATTTAAACTGTATTCAACACACTGTACACCCTCACCCCTACTTATTTAAACTGTATTCAACACACTGTACACCCCTCACCCCTACTTATTTAAACTGTATACAACACACTGTACACCCCTCACCCCCTACTTATTTAAACTGTATTTAAACTGTATACAACACACTGTACACCCTCACCCCCTACTTATTTAAACTGTATTCAACACACTGTACACCCTCACCCCTACTTATTTAAACTGTATACAACACACTGTACACCCTCACCCCTACTTATTTAAACTGTATTCAACACACTGTACACCCTCACCCCTACTTATTTAAACTGTATTTAACACACTGTACACCCTCACCCCTACTTATTTAAACTGTATTCAACACACTGTACACCCTCACCCCTACTTATTTAAACTGTATTCAACACACTGTACACCCTCACCCCCTACTTATTTAAACTGTATTCAACACACTGTACACCCTCACCCCTACTTATTTAAACTGTATTCAACACACTGTACACCCTCACCCCCTACTTATTTAAACTGTATTCAACACACTGTACACCCTCACCCCCTACTTATTTAAACTGTATTCAACACACTGTACACCCTCACCCCTACTTATTTAAACTGTATTCAACACACTGTACACCCCTCACCCCTACTTATTTAAACTGTATTCAACACACTGTACACCCTCACCCCTACTTATTTAAACTGTATTCAACACACTGTACACCCTCACCCCTACTTATTTAAACTGTATTCAACACACTGTACACCCTCACCCCCTACTTATTTAAACTGTATTCAACACACTGTACACCCTCACCCCTACTTATTTAAACTGTATTCAACACACTGTACACCCTCACCCCCTACTTATTTAAACTGTATACAACACACTGTACACCCTCACCCCCTACTTATTTAAACTGTATACAACACACTGTACACCCTCACCCCTACTTATTTAAACTGTATACAACACACTGTACACCCTCACCCCCTACTTATTTAAACTGTATACAACACACTGTACACCCTCACCCCTACTTATTTAAACTGTATACAACACACTGTACACCCTCACCCCTACTTATTTAAACTGTATACAACACACTGTACACCCTCACCCCTACTTATTTAAACTGTATTCAACACACTGTACACCCTCACCCCTACTTATTTAAACTGTATACAACACACTGTACACCCTCACCCCTACTTATTTAAACTGTATTCAACACACTGTACACCCCTCACCCCTACTTATTTAAACTGTATACAACACACTGTACACCCTCACCCCCTACTTATTTAAACTGTATACAACACACTGTACACCCTCACCCCTACTTATTTAAACTGTATACAACACACTGTACACCCTCACCCCTACTTATTTAAACTGTATACAACACACTGTACACCCTCACCCCCTACTTATTTAAACTGTATTCAACACACTGTACACCCTCACCCCTACTTATTTAAACTGTATTCAACACACTGTACACCCTCACCCCCTACTTATTTAAACTGTATTCAACACACTGTACACCCTCACCCCTACTTATTTAAACTGTATACAACACACTGTACACCCCTCACCCCTACTTATTTAAACTGTATTCAACACACTGTACACCCCTCACCCCCTACTTATTTAAACTGTATACAACACACTGTACACCCTCACCCCTACTTATTTAAACTGTATTCAACACACTGTACACCCTCACCCCTACTTATTTAAACTGTATTCAACACACTGTACACCCTCACCCCTACTTATTTAAACTGTATTCAACACACTGTACACCCCTCACCCCCTACTTATTTAAACTGTATACAACACACTGTACACCCTCACCCCTACTTATTTAAACTGTATTCAACACACTGTACACCCTCACCCCTACTTATTTAAACTGTATTCAACACACTGTGCACCCTCACCCCTACTTATTTAAACTGTATTCAACACACTGTGCACCCTCACCCCTACTTATTTAAACTGTATTCAACACACTGTGCACCCTCACCCCCTACTTATTTAAACTGTATTCAACACACTGTAAACCCCTGTATTCAACACACTGTACACCCTCACCCCTACTTATTTAAACTGTATTCAACACACTGTACACCCTCACCCCTACTTATTTAAACTGTATTCAACACACTGTACACCCTCACCCCTACTTATTTAAACTGTATTCAACACACTGTACACCCCTCACCCCTACTTATTTAAACTGTATTCAACACACTGTACACCCTCACCCCCTACTTATTTAAACTGTATTCAACACACTGTACACCCTCACCCCTACTTATTTAAACTGTATACAACACACTGTACACCCTCACCCCTACTTATTTAAACTGTATTCAACACACTGTACACCCCTCACCCCCTACTTATTTAAACTGTATACAACACACTGTACACCCTCACCCCTACTTATTTAAACTGTATTCAACACACTGTACACCCTCACCCCTACTTATTTAAACTGTATACAACACACTGTACACCCTCACCCCCTACTTATTTAAACTGTATGTACACCCTCACCCCCTACTTATTTAAACTGTATACAACACACTGTACACCCTCACCCCTACTTATTTAAACTGTATACAACACACTGTACACCCTCACCCCTACTTATTTAAACTGTATTCAACACACTGTACACCCTCACCCCTACTTATTTAAACTGTATTCAACACACTGTACACCCTCACCCCCTACTTATTTAAACTGTATTCAACACACTGTACACCCTCACCCCTACTTATTTAAACTGTATACAACACACTGTACACCCTCACCCCTACTTATTTAAACTGTATTCAACACACTGTACACCCTCACCCCTACTTATTTAAACTGTATTCAACACACTGTACACCCTCACCCCCTACTTATTTAAACTGTATACAACACACTGTACACCCTCACCCCTACTTATTTAAACTGTATACAACACACTGTACACCCTCACCCCTACTTATTTAAACTGTATATAACACACTGTACACCCTCACCCCTACTTATTTAAACTGTATACAACACACTGTACACCCTCACCCCTACTTATTTAAACTGTATACAACACACTGTACACCCTCACCCCTACTTATTTAAACTGTATACAACACACTGTACACCCTCACCCCCTACTTATTTAAACTATATTCAACACACTGTACACCCTCACCCCCTACTTATTTAAACTGTATTCAACACACTGTACACCCTCACCCCTACTTATTTAAACTGTATTCAACACACTGTACACCCTCACCACCTACTTATTTAAACTGTATACAACACACTGTACACCCCTCACCCCTACTTATTTAAACTGTATTCAACACACTGTACACCCTCACCCCTACTTATTTAAACTGTATACAACACACTGTACACCCTCACCCCCTACTTATTTAAACTGTATACAACACACTGTACACCCTCACCCCTACTTATTTAAACTGTATACAACACACTGTACACCCTCACCCCTACTTATTTAAACTGTATACAACACACTGTACACCCTCACCCCCTACTTATTTAAACTGTATACAACACACTGTACACCCTCACCCCTACTTATTTAAACTGTATACAACACACTGTGCACCCTCACCCCTACTTATTTAAACTGTGTTCAACACACTGTACACCCTCACCCCTACTTATTTAAACTGTATACAACACACTGTGCACCCTCACCCCTACTTATTTAAACTGTGTTCAACACACTGTACACCCTCACCCCTACTTATTTAAACAGTATTTAACACACTGTACACCCTCACCCCTACTTATTTAAACTGTATTCAACACACTGTACACCCTCACCCCCTACTTATTTAAACTGTATTCAACACACTGTGCACCCTCACCCCTACTTATTTAAACTGTATTCAACACACTGTGCACCCTCACCCCTACTTATTTAAACTGTATTCAACACACTGTGCACCCTCACCCCTACTTATTTAAACTGTATTCAACACACTGTGCACCCCTCACCCCCTACTTATTTAAACTGTATTCAACACACTGTACACCCCTCACCCCTACTTATTTAAACTGTATTCAACACACTGTACACCCCTCACCCCTACTTATTTAAACTGTATTCAACACACTGTACACCCTCACCCCTACTTATTTAAACTGTATTCAACACACTGTACACCCTCACCCCTACTTATTTAAACTGTATTCAACACACTGTACACCCTCACCCCTACTTATTTAAACTGTATTCAACACACTGTACACCCTCACCCCTACTTATTTAAACTGTATTCAACACACTGTACACCCCTCACCCCTACTTATTTAAACTGTATACAACACACTGTACACCCTCACCCCTACTTATTTAAACTGTATACAACACACTGTACACCCTCACCCCTACTTATTTAAACTGTATACAACACACTGTACACCCTCACCCCCTACTTATTTAAACTGTATACAACACACTGTACACCCTCACCCCCTACTTATTTAAACTGTATACAACACACTGTACACCCTCACCCCTACTTATTTAAACTGTATACAACACACTGTACACCCTCACCCCCTACTTATTTAAACTGTAATCAACACACTGTACACCCTCACCCCCTACTTATTTAAACTGTATACAACACACTGTACACCCTCACCCCTACTTATTTAAACTGTATACAACACACTGTACACCCCTCACCCCCTACTTATTTAAACTGTCTACAACACACTGTACACCCTCACCCCTACACATTTCAATTGTATTCAACACACAGGATAAAATAAATGTGATTTGATTTTCTTCTACACAACTTCAGATTTTGAATCACCTCAAGTCAATCCAATCAACCCTAATCCTGGTAGGGTTTTGTTTTCTTTCTCATTGTCTATGACTATATGCTGATGTGGAATGTGTTTGAGTCTTGTCTTGCACAAAATGATGTACATCATCAAGTGAACAGTCTTGTTAAGAGAGACACATTCAGGTCATTAAATATGTTTTGTTGTATTTAGTGGCTTGTTTTGTAGAACACATTTGTTCTTATGGGTTTTAGTTAATTATGGCTGTAATAACATAACCATTTTCTGACATGAATCTCAGGTGCTGAGCCTGAACTGAACCAGCTCTCGGGGGAAGCGTTTGTGGATAAGCATATGGCTGATCTCATTCAGAGGGTCAAGATGGTGCTGCATGTAGCAGATGACCTGCTTGTGGAGGAGATGATCCCAGATGAATTGTACTCAAGACTCCTTATGGCTGGGACCAGTCAGGAACAAATGAGACTAATGTCGGATGCTTTACAAGCAGGAGGAACAAGAGTGAAATCTGCCTTCTACAAAGCTCTCCTTAACCATGAACCTCGTCTTGTCCAGGACCTGGGTAACATCAAACTCCTCTGGTCCCCTGAAGCTCAGTTGGTAGAACATGGTGATTGTAATGCCAGGATAATGGGTTCACTTCTACGACCATCCATATGTAAAAATATATGCAGAAATATACACTGCTCAAAAAAATAAAGGGAACACTAAAATAACACATCCTAGATCTGAATGAATGAAATATTCTTATTAAATACTTTTTTCTTTACATAGTTGAATGTGCTGACAACAAAATCACACAAAAATTATCGATGGAAATCAAATTTGGAGTCACACTCAAAATTAAAGTGGAAAAACACACTACAGGCTGATCCAACTTTGATGTAATGTCCTTAAAACAAGTCAAAATGAGGCTCAGTAGTGTGTGTGGCCTCCACGTGCCTGTGTGACCTCCCTAAAACGCCTGGGCATGCTCCTGATGAGGTGGAGGATGGTCTCCTGAGGGATCTCCTCCCAGACCTGGACTAAAGCATCCGCCAACTCCTGGACAGTCTGTGGTGCAGACTGTCCAGTTGGTGGATGGAGCGAGACATGATGTCCCAGATGTGCTCAATTGGATTCAGGTCTGGGGAACGGGCGGGCCAGTCCATAGCATCAATGCCTTCCTCTTGCAGGAACTGCTGACACACTCCAGCCACATGAGGTCTAGCATTGTCTTGCATTAGGAGGAACCCAGGGCCAACCGCACCAGCATATGGTCTCACAAGGGGTCTGAGGATCTCATCTCGGTACATAATGGCAGTCAGGCTACCTCTGGCGAGCACATGGAGGGCTGTGTGGCCCCCCAAAGAAATGCCACCCCACACCATGACTGACCCACCGCCAAACTGGTCATGCTGGAGGATGTTGCAGGCAGCAGAACGTTCTCCACTGCGTCTCCAGACTCTGTCACGTCTGTCACATGTGCTCAGTGTGAACCTGCTTTCATCTGTGAAGAGCACAGGGCGCCAGTGGCGAATTTGCCAATCTTGGTGTTCTCTGGCAAATGCCAAATGTCCTGCACGGTGTTGGGCTGTAAGCACAACCCCCACCTGTGGACGTCGGGCCCTCATACCACCCTCATGGAATCTGTTTCTGACCGTTTGAGCAGACACATGCACATTTGTGGCCTGCTGGAGGTCATTTTGCAGGGCACTGGCAGTGCTACTCCTGCTCCTCCTTGCACAAAGGCGGAGATAGCGGGCCTACTGCTGGGTTGTTGCCCTCCTACGGCCTCCTCCACGTCTCCTGATGTACTGGCCTGTCTCCTGGTAGCGCCTCCATGCACTGGACACTACGCTGACAGACACAGCAAACCTTCTTGCCACATCTCGCATTGATGTGCCATCTTGGATGAGCTGCACTACCTGAGCCAGTTGTGTGGGTTGTAGACTCCGTCTCATGCTACCACTAGAGTGAAAGCACCGCCAGCATTCAAAAGTGACCAAAACATCAGCCAGGAAGCATAGGAACTGAGAAGTGGTCTGTGGTCACCACCTGCAGAACCACTCCTTTATTGGGGGTGTCTTGCTAATTGCCTATAATTTCCACCTGTTGTCTATTCCATTTGCACAACAGCATGTGAAATTTATTGTCAATCAGTGTTGCTTCCTAAGTGGACAGTTTGATTTCACAGAAATGTGATAGACTTGGAGTTACATTGTGTTGTTTAAGTGTTCCCTTTATTTTTTGGAGCAGTGTATATAGACCCTTTGCATAAAAGTGTCTGATAAATGTAATATATTTTATTATTATTGCTCTCCCACTATGAGTAGCTGAAACATGGAGGGACATTAGAACGGCTCCTGTAACTTGCAAAGTTTCCCAGAACCATCATTTTTCAAATAGACGGCCCTCACTCAGGGCTTGTACAGACCTGAACTATTCGTCTGTCCATCAGATATTCAACTCATTTCATCGTGTTGTCGATATTGCAGCATTGTATGCATTGCATCCCCCATTATTTTGTTGCATAAATAATCACTGCCCTCTTACAGACATCATACAGTATATTTAAAGATCAGTTTCCAGATAATTCCTGCTTTAATATTGGAAGGTATTTTTGAAGAGTCAAATCAAATCAAATGTATTTATATAGCCCTTCGTACATCAGCTGATATCTCAAAGTGCTGTACAGAAACCCAGCCTAAAACCCCAAACAGCAAGCAATGCAGGTGTTGAAGTATGGTGGCTAGGAAAAGCTCCCTAGAAAGGAGAAAACCTAGGAAGAAACCTAGAGAGGAACCAGGCTATGAGGGGTGGCCAGTCCTCTTCTGGCTGTGCCGGGTGGAGATTATAACAGAACATGGCCAAGATGTTCAAAAATGACCAGCAGGGTCAAATAATATGTCTGGGACAGGTTGTACGTCCGGTGCACAGGTCAGGATTCCATAGCCGCAGGCAGAACAGTTGTCCAGTGCAGTTTTGTGGACAGAGTGTGTATTCATATGTGTGTATTCAGAGTGTGTATTCCCATAGTGTGTATTTTTGTGTGTTTATTCAGTGTGTATTCTCATAGTGTGTATTCTTATGTATTTTGATGGGAAGTATGTACATTTACAATAACATTTCTAATCCCATTCTTCTACCAATGGCAGCAGCAGCTTCCCGCTGATGAATGTGATGACCTGGGTTGGTCCTCGACCGCTGGACAAAGGGCAGCAAGCGGTCCCTCTTCCAGAGCAGGATGTCAGAATACTACAGTCACTAGGCTCCTAATCTGCATTGGAGTGTTGGGAGATATGACCAACAGCAAGTCTATGATGATTTAATGTTATGGTCTTGTGTTTGTGCTAACATTCCACTACTTGACACGTCTTGTCATGCCAAACAGTCTGGCATGACAAAAATCAATCAAAATCAAAAATACGTTTATTCGTCATGTGCACCGGATACACTGTGAGTGTGCGTGAGTCTGTGTGGTTGGGAATGTGTGGAGTGCTGTGTGTAGACAGCCAGTGATTGCAGGTAGACAGTCATTGATAAGCTGTTCAGCAGTTTTAATGCTTCAGAGCTCAACCCCAGTGATGAACTGTGCAGACTTCACCACCACCCAGTCTTGTGGTGGAGGGCGGTGCAGCTGCCGTACCAGGCGGTGATACAGCCAGTCAGTATGCAGCTCAATGGTACATCTGTAGAAACTGGTGAGAATCTGAAGGGCCATACCAAGTTTTGTTCAGCCGCCTGAGGAAGAACAGGCACTGGCGTGCCTTCTTGATAAATGCACCAAGGAGTGGCAAGGAGTGTAATGTTACCACAAACACATCAGGTTCCTTCAGGCTAGTAGTGTGTCCTAGTGTTTACAATAATTTGTAACAAGGTTAATTTTTAAATGTCTTTTGTCTTCGTAATTACATTCTTTCTCTGTAATAGGGTGGTGCATTTCCTCATTACTCTCATTCACTTCTATTAATGTAGTGAATATAAATTACTATTTTAATGTTGACATTTAACACCCTTCAGTTTGTACAAATGTGTTGAACCAGAAGGGTGCAGAGTCATGTTATTAATAGTCAGATTGTATGTTTCTGACGGGCTACTCTGTTCTCTGGTGGTACTGTATTCCACACAGGTCCAGCCACCACAGAGATAGAAAGGAAAATACTTATCATAGAGGGCCAACTTTAACCTTGTGATGGTCCAGTTGTTGCTGTTTACCAAAGTTTCCATTCCATTTCTCTGAAATGTTGCCTTACTCTACATATGGAATAGCAAGCCTCTATGGAAATGGTGTAGTCAGAACAATATATGCAATTTTGAGTGTTGTCATATATTTTTCTGTTTAATTAATTGGTCTGAATTTTCATATCTTATCAAAAGTCCTTTCTACACAGATGTTTACTAAGTTTTTTATAAATTTGAATGGATACATATTATTTGAGCTTCTACAGTTTGTTAATAATGTGTTGGTTTATTTTTCATTAATTCAAAGGATTGATGAGGTTTTGTTTATGCTTATTGATTAATCCTTTTATACATGCTTTTATGCAGAAATAATAGCTGGATGTGTTTCTTTCCAATTGACCATTTAACTAAAATGTGTCAATGTGATGCTGTTATAACCTAATAGTTACATTTAGTCATTTTGTAATTTGTTGATTATTGTTATGTCCATTGTGGGGGAAAGAGGATGTTTGAAAATCATGTCCTGTTATGGGTTCATTTCTCAATAAATAATGACTATAAATAGTTATGGTGTGGCGACTCCCCTTCACATGAAACAACATGGTGTGGTGTTTAGGGGTGAGGGGCGTTAATGATTGTACTAACAAAATAACTACTATATGATCAATACCAATGTTCAACATGATTACAATTCATTTTCAAATTCCAAATATCATGGGTCTTATTACAATAAATACATCATGCTAAATGTATATTATCAGCGTGTAACACTGCCATACTACACCACCCCAGGTTTAAACAGGAACATAAGGAGCTCTGCCTACCATTATACACAGGCTCTAACAATCCAGGTTGAGCTGACAAATGTGAGCTGAATCATTTTGCACGCCCAATTTTTCAGTTTTTGATTTGTTAAAAAAGTTTGAAATATCCAATAAATGTCGTTCCACTTCATGATTGTGTCCCACTTGTTGTTGATTCTTCACAAAAAAATACTGTTTTATATATTTATGTTTGAAGCCTGACATGTGGCAAAAGGTTGCAAAGTTCAAGGGGGCCGAATACTTTCGCAAGGCACTGTATGCATATAGGTTC
>NW_024607452.1:0-26595 GCF_018296145.1 Oncorhynchus tshawytscha | reverse complement strand
TGATATTGTTTGCCGGGTTCGTTATTACACCCGTTATTTACGAGTGACTGGTAATTTCACGCACCTTTAGTATTTGTTTTATACTGGTGCTGTTCGTGGAACAAATGACCTTGTTCACTCATCTCTGCTCTCCTGCGCCTGCTTCCATGCACCAGTTACCCACAGCCTGACAAAACTGTTGGATATCCTAATTCCATTAGGAATTGTACATCGCTTTTGTTTATTTAACCAGGTAGGCCAGTTGAGAACAAGTTCTCAGTTGCAACTGCGACCTGGCTATCACGCCCTGGTCAAAGTATTTTGTGTTTATCTTTATGTATTTGGTCAGGCCAGGGTGTGGCATGGGGTTTTTGTAATTGTGGTGTGTTTGTCTTGGGGTTTTGGTGGTGGTATTGGGATTGTAGCTTAGTGGGTTGTCTAGCAAGGTCTATGGCTGTCTGGAGTGGTTCTCAATCAGAGGCAGGTGCTTATCGTTGTCTCTGATTGGGAACCATATTTAGCAGCCATATTCTTTGAGTTTGTCGTGGGTGATTGTCCTGAGTGTCTTAATGTCCTTGTTTGATGTTAGTTGACACAAGTATAGGCTGTTTTCGGTTTTCGTTTTGTTTATTGTTTGTAGTGTTAGTGTTTAGTCGTGTTTACGTTTGTTTAAATAAACATGAATCGCAATCGACACGCTGCAGTTTGGTCCGACTCTCCTTCACTATATGAAAACCGTTACAGAATCACCCACCACCAACGGACCAAGCGGCGTGTCAACAGGCAGGAGCAGCCGAAAAGGAGATGCTCAACAAGGATTTCTGGTCATGGGAGGAGATCTTCGACGGGAGAGGACCCTGGGCTAAACCAGGGAGTGTAGCCGCCCAAAGGAGCAGCAGGAACAGAGGCAACAGAGGCAGCAACAGCAGGAGCAGCAGCTGCAGTGGGAGAGGCTGCACTACCTGGAGAAATGGACATGGGAGGACGTACTGGACGGTAAAGGACCCTGGAATGAGCCTGGAGATTATTGTCGCCCCAAAGCCGAGCTGGAGGCAGCAAAAGCAGAGAGGCGGCATTATGAGGAGCTAGCACGGCAGAGCGGATGGAAGCCCGAGAGTCAGCCCCAAAAATTTCTTGGGGGGGGGCTCACAGGGAGTATGGCTATGCCAGGTAGGAGACCTGCGCAAACTCCCTGTGCTTACCGGGGGGCTGGAGAGACCGGGCAGGCACCGTGTTATGCTGTGGAGCGCACGGTGTCTCCAGTGCGGGTGCACAGCCCGGTTCGGTATATTCCAGCTCCTCGTATCGGCCGGGCTAGAGTGGGCATCGAGCCAGGTAAGGTTGGGCAGGCTCGGTGCTCAAGAGCTCCAGTGCGCCTGCACGGTCCGGTCTATCCAGTACCACCTCCACACCCCAGCCCTCCGGTAGCAGCTCCCCGCACCAGGCTTCCTGTGCGTGTCCTCGATCCAGTACCACCAGTTCCAGCACCACGCACCAGGCCTTCAGTGTGCCTCGCCTGTTTAGCGCAGCCAGAGCCTTCCTCCTCTACAGCGCTGCCGGAGCCTCCCGCCTGTTTAGCGCAGCCAGAGCCTTCCTCCTCTACAGCGCTGCCGGAGTCTCCCGCCTGTTTAGCGCAGCCAGAGCCTTCCTCCTCTACAGCGCTGCCGGAGCCTCCCGCCTGTTTAGCGCAGCCAGAACCTTTCTCCTCTCCTACGCTGCCGGAACTCCCGCCTGTTCAGCGCAGCCAGAGCTGCCAGTCTGCAAGGAGCAGCCAGAGCTGTCAGTCTGCATGGAGCAGCCAGAGCTGTCAGTCTGCATGGAGCTGTCAGTCTGCATGGAGCAGCCAGAGCTGCCAGTCTGCATGAAGCAGCCAGTCTACATGGAGCAGCCAGAGCTGTCAGTCCGCATGGAGCAGCCAGAGATGTCAGTCTGCATGAAGCAGCCAGAGCTGTCAGTCTGCATAGAGCAGTCAGTCTGCATGGAGCTGCCAGTCTGCATGGAGCTGCCAGTCTGCAAGGAGCTGCCAGTCTGCAAGGAGCTGTCAGTCTGCACGGAGCTGTCAGTCTGTAAGGAGCTGCCAGTCTGCAAGGAGCTGCCAGTCAGCACGGAGCCGCCAGAGCGGTCAGTCTGTAAGAAGCCGCCAGAGCTGTCAGCCTATATGGAGCAGCTAGTGCCGCCAGTCTGCCCAGCGCCGTCAGTGCCCCCAGTCTGCCCAGCGTCGCCAGTCTGCCCAGCGCCGTCAGTCTGCCCAGCATCGCCAGTCTGCCCAGCATCGCCAGTCTGCCCAGCACCGCCAGTCTGCCCAGCGTCATCAGTCTGCCCAGCGTCGTCAGTCTGCCCAGCACCGCCAGTCTGCCCAGCACCGCCAGTCTGCCCAGCGCCGCCAGTCTGCCCAGCGCCGCCAGTCTGCCCAGCATCGCCAGTCTGCCCAGCGCCGTCAGTCTGCCCAGCGCCGCCAGTCTGCCCAGCGCCGCCAGTCTGCCCAGCGCCGCCAGATCTGCCAGTCAGCCAGACTCTTCCAGATCTGCCAGTCAGCCAGACTCTTCCAGATCTGCCAGTCAGCCAGACTCTTCCAGATCTGCCAGTCAGCCAGACTCTTCCAGATCTGCCAGTCAGCCAGACTCTTCCAGATCTGCCAGTCAGCCAGACTCTTCCAGATCTGCCAGTCAGCCAGACTCTTCCAGATCTGCCAGTCAGCCAGACTCTTCCAGATCTGCCAGTAAACCAGACTCTTCCAGATCTGCCAGTCAACCAGACTCTTCCAGATCTGCCAGTCAACCAGACTCTTCCAGATCTGCCAGTCAACCAGACTCTTCCAGATCTGCCAGTCAGCCAGGATCTGCCAGTCAGCCAGGATCTGCCAGTCAGCCAGGATCTGCTGAAACCACCAGCCAGCCAGGAGCTGGTAGATCTATCTACCTGCCTGAGCTTCCTCTCACTCCTGAGCTTCCTCTCACTCCTGAGCTTCCTCTCACTCCTGAGCTTTCTCTCACTCCTGAGCATTCTCTCACTCCCGTGCTTCCCCTCAGTCCCGAGCTGCCTCGGTCCCGAGCTGTCCTTCAGTCCCGATCTGCTCCTCAGTCCAGTGGGGTTCTGGGTGGGGACTACTAGGCCATGGTCGGCGGCGAGGGTGGACTATCCAGGGACGAAGGGAGAGGGGACTAAGACATTAAAGGAGTGGGGTCCACGTCCCGCGCCGGAGCCGCCACCATGGACAGACGCCCACCCGGACCCTCCCTATTGTTTTGAGGTGCGTTCGGGAGTCCGCACCTTAGGGGGGTTCTGTCACGCCCTGGTCAAAGTATTTTGTGTTTATCTTTATGTATTTGGTCAGGCCAGGGTGTGGCATGGGGTTTTTGTAATTGTGGTGTGTTTGTCTTGGGGTTTTGGTGGTGGTATTGGGATTGTAGCTTAGTGGGTTGTCTAGCAAGGTCTATGGCTGTCTGGAGTGGTTCTCAATCAGAGGCAGGTGCTTATCGTTGTCTCTGATTGGGAACCATATTTAGGCAGCCATATTCTTTGAGTTTGTCGTGGGTGATTGTCCTGAGTGTCTTAATGTCCTTGTTTGATGTTAGTTGACACAAGTATAGGCTGTTTTCGGTTTTCGTTTTGTTTATTGTTTGTAGTGTTAGTGTTTAGTCGTGTTTACGTTTGTTTAAATAAACATGAATCGCAATTGACACGCTGCAGTTTGGTCCGACTCTCCTTCACTATATGAAAACCGTTACACTGGCCAAGATAAAGCAAAACATTTCGACACGTACAACAACACAGAGTTACATATGGAATAAACAAAACAGTCAATAATACAGTAGAAAAATCTATATACAGCATGTGCAAATGAGGTAGGATAACAGAGGTAAGGCAATAAATAGGCCATGGTTGTGAAGTAATTACAATATAGCAATTAAACACTGGAATGGTAGGATGTACAGAAGATGAATGTGCAAGTAGAGATACTGGGGTGAAAAGGAGCAAGATAAATAAACAAATGAATAAATACAGTATGGGGATGAGGTAGATTGGATGGGCTAATTACAGATGAGCTATGTACAGGTGCAGTGATCTGTGAGCTGCTCTGACAGCTGGGGCTTAAAGTTAGTGAGGGAGGTAAGTCTCCAGCTTTAGTGATTTTTGTATTTCGTTCCAGTCATTGGCAACAGAGAACTGGAAGGACAGGCGGCCAAAGGAGGAATTGGCTTTGGGGGTGACCAGCATAAAGTGACTTGCAGGCCTAATGTGGACTGTAAACCAGGAGTTTCCTAACACCACTGTGTTGGGGATAACTAGGCCTTCAATGTAAGGCATTATGATGTATTTAATGTATTGTCATAAAGTTGAATTGGAATGATAACATTCACATAGGTATTCATTAGGTGAACACCACAATCCTTGTAAAGGAAAGAATTCAACAACTATGACTCTGTCACAAACAAATCCAGTCATGGGTGGTCACGCTATAATTTACTCAAAAACAAAAGGCACCATGGGGAATATAGAAATAAGGCTTTCTGTAACAAATCAAATCAAATCAAATCAAATCAAATCAAATTTTATTTGTCACATACACATGGTTAGCAGATGTTAATGCGAGTGTAGCGAAATGCTTGTGCTTCTAGTTCCGACAATGCAGTAATAACGAGCAAGTAATCTAACTAACAATTCCAAAAAAAAAACTACTGTCTTATACACAGTGTAAGGGGATAAAGAATATGTACATAAGGATATATGAATGAGTGATGGTACAGAGCAGCATAGGCAAGATACAGTAGATGATATCGAGTACAGTATATACATATGAGATAAGTATGTAAACCAAGTGGCATAGTTAAAGTGGCTAGTGATACATGTATTACATAAGGATGCAGTCGATGATATAGAGTACAGTATCAACGTATGCATATGAGATGAACAATGTAGGGTAAGTAACATTATATAAGGTAGCATTGTTTAAAGTGGCTAGTGATATATTTACATAATTTCCCATCAATTCCCATGATTAAAGTGGCTGGAGTAGAGTCAGTGTCATTGACAGTGTGTTGGCAGTAGCCACTCAATGTTAGTGGTGGCTGTTTAACAGTCTGATGGCCTTGAGATAGAAGCTGTTTTTCAGTCTCTCGGTCCCAGCTTTGATGCACCTGTACTGACCTCGCCTTCTGGATGACAGCGGGGTGAACAGGCAGTGGCTCGGGTGGTTGATGTCCTTGATGATCTTTATGGCCTTCCTGTAGCATCGGGTGGTGTAGGTGTCCTGGAGGGCAGGTAGTTTGCCCCCGGTGATGCGTTGTGCAGACCTCACTACCCTCTGGAGAGCCTTACGGTTGAGGGCGGTGCAGTTGCCATACCAGGCGGTGATACAGCCCGCCAGGATGCTCTCGATTGTGCATCTGTAGAAGTTTGTGAGTGCTTTTGGTGACAAGCCGAATTTCTTCAGCCTCCTGAGGTTGAAGAGGCGCTGCTGCGCCTTCCTCACGATGCTGTCTGTGTGAGTGGACCAATTCAGTTTGTCTGTGATGTGTATGCCGAGGAACTTAAAACTTGCTACCCTCTCCACTACTGTTCCATCGATGTGGATGGGGGTGTTCCCTCTGCTGTTTCCTGAAGTCCACAATCATCTCCTTAGTTTTGTTGACGTTGAGTGTGAGGTTATTTTCCTGACACCACACTCCGAGGGCCCTCACCTCCTCCCTGTAGGCCGTCTCGTCGTTGTTGGTGATCAAGCCTACCACTGTTGTGTCGTCCGCAAACTTGATGATTGAGTTGGAGGCGTGCATGGCCACGCAGTCGTGGGTGAACAGGGAGTACAGGAGGGGGCTCAGAACGCACCCTTGTGGGGCCCCAGTGTTGAGGATCAGCGGGGAGGAGATGTTGTTGCCTACCCTCACCACCTGGGGCGGCCCGTCAGGAAGTCCAGTACCCAGTTGCACAGGGCGGGGTCGAGACCCAGGGTCTCGAGCTTGATGACGAGCTTGGAGGGTACTATGGTGTTGAATGCCGAGCTGTAGTCGATGAACAGCATTCTCACATAGGTATTCCTCTTGTCCAGATGGGTTAGGGCAGTGTGCAGTGTGGTTGAGATTGCATCGTCTGTGGACCTATTTGGGCGGTAAGCAAATTGGAGTGGGTCAAGGGTGTCAGGTAGGGTGGAGGTGATATGGTCCTTGACTAGTCTCTCAAAGCACTTCATGATGACGGATGTGAGTGCTACGGGGCGGTAGTCGTTTAGCTCAGTTACCTTAGCTTTCTTGGGAACAGGAACAATGGTGGCCCTCTTGAAGCATGTGGGAACAGCAGACTGGTATAGGGATTGGTTGAATATGTCCGTAAACACACCGGCCAGCTGGTCTGCGCATGCTCTGAGGGCGCGGCTGGGGATGCCGTCTGGGCCTGCAGCCTTGCGAGGGTTAACACGTTTAAATGTCTTACTCACTTCGGCTGCAGTGAAGGTGCAGGCCGTGTCAGTGGCACTGTATTGTCCTCAAAGCGGGCAAAAAAGTTATTTAGTCTGCCTGGGAGCAAGACATCCTGGTCCGTGACTGGGCTGGTTTTCTTCCTGTAGTCCGTGATTGACTGTAGACCCTGCCACATACCTCTTGTGTCTGAGCCGTTGAATTGAGATTCTACTTTGTCTCTGTACTGGCGCTTAGCTTGTTTGATAGCCTTGCGGAGGGAATAGCTGCACTGTTTGTATTCAGTCATGTTACCAGACACCTTGCCCTGATTAAAAGCAGTGGTTCGTGCCTTCAGTTTCACACGAATGCTGCCATCAATCCATGGTTTCTGGTTAGGGAATGTTTTAATCGTTGCTATGGGAACGACATCTTCAACGCACGTTCTAATGAACTCGCACACCGTATCAGCGTATTCGTCAATGTTGTTGTCTGACGCAATACGAAACATCTCCCAGTCCACGTGATGGAAGCAGTCTTGGAGTGTGGAGTCAGCTTGGTCGGACCAGCGTTGGACAGACCTCAGCGTGGGAGCTTCTTGTTTTAGTTTCTGTCTGTAGGCAGGGATCAACAAAATGGAGTCGTGGTCAGCTTTTCCGAAAGGGGGCGGGGCAGGGCCTTATATGCGTCGCGGAAGTTAGAGTAACAATGATCCAGGGTCTTTCCACCCCTGGTTGCGCAATCAATATGCTGATAAAATTTAGGGAGTCTTGTTTTCAGATTAGCCTTGTTAAAATCCCCAGCTACAATGAATGCAGCCTCCGGATAAATCGTTTCCAGTTTGCAGAGAGTTAAATAAAGTTCGTTCAGAGCCATCGATGTGTCTGCTTGGGGGGGGATATATACGGCTGTGATTATAATCGAAGAGAATTCTCTTGGTAGATAATGCGGTCTACATTTGATTGTGAGGAATTCTAAATCAGGTGAACAGAAGGATTTGAGTTCCTGTATGTTTCCTTCATCACACCATGTCACGTTGGCCATAAGACATACGCCCCCGCCCCTCTTCTTACCAGAGAGATGTTTGTTTCTGTCGGCGCGATGCGTGGAGAAACCCGCTGGCTGCACCGCTTCGGATTGCGTCTCTCCAGTGAGATTGCGTCTCTTCCGTGAAGCAGAGAACGTTACAGTCTCTGATGTCCCTCTGGAATGCTACCCTTGCTCGGATTTCATCAACCTTGTTGTCAAGAGACTGGACATTGGCAAGAAGAATGCTGGGGAGTGGTGCACGGTGTGCCCGTCTCCGGAGTCTGACCAGAAGACCGCTTCGTTTCCCTCTTTTTCTGAGTCGTTTTTTTTTTTTGGTCGCTGCATGTGATCCACTCGGTTACACTGGTTGTAAGGCAGAACTCAGGATCCGCATCGCGAAAAACATATTCTTGGTCGTACTGATGGTGAGTTGACGCTGATCTTATATTCAGTAGTTCTTGTCGGCTGTATGTAAAGAAACCTAAGATGACCTGGGGTACTAGTGTAAGAAATAACACGTAAAAAAACAAAAAACTGCATAGTTTCCTAGGAACGCGAAGCGAGGCGGCCATCTCTGTCGGCGCCGGAACTTGACAGTGTTTTTGTTTATCACTAATGGGAAGTAACTCTAGATCAGGCTGCCTGTTAGAAATCATAAGTATGACAGAAGTGTGCCCTCCATCCGGGATCCGCTCTCCCTTCACCTGGGCACGCCTCCCTCAATCTATGCACTTTGAATATATCGCTGTTTCTATTTAAGTGAAAGCCAAAATGGATCTTTATTATGGTGATAATCATTTTATGAGCGTTAGCGCTGGAGATTGTGTGATATTATTGCGGAGCGTTCAGATGGTGATTATTGAGATGCGAATCTCTAATATTAGTGATAAATGATATTGCTGCTTTAAGAAAATAAATCAACTGTGTATTTGTAATCTATCTCTGCCTTGTTAATCCACCCCTGTTGGTAAAGAACCTGTGTACTTTGTAGTTTTTTTTTAGATATTATTGTTTTTTTATCAAGAGCACCTCACCTCTCCAAAAGGTGTCATAATATGGCAAAATTCTCCAGCCAGGATCCGCTCTCATCCTCACACCAACCTTTGTGAATAATGGGACACCGCTGGGCACAGGGTAACACTGGCACAGGGAAATCCCCACCCTAGATAACAAGACACAGTTGGTGCAATCACTGTTAGGTGACGCATGGCACACAGTCCATCTCTGTCTTTGTTGACGAGACGAACGGCTGCAGAAGAGGAGCAGAGAAGAAGAGGAGACAAAGGGGAGAAATACACGTTTTTATGCAGGAAAGCAGGAAATTAAAGTTTCTAGTTTATAGCTGCCTGGGATACGCCTCGGGGATTTTATAAGGATTTATTACCAGAAACAACAAGTTAACAGAACTACATCCGGAAAGTTAATAAATCCACCTCTCTACGATGAAATAGTGGCACAAGTATACCACTCCAGAAAGAGCTTATGATGCATGGCATGGGTATTCAACTCTGACCCTACGAGGTCCGGAGCCCGCTGGTATTCTGTTCTACCTGATCGTTAATTACACCCACCTCAATCAGTCTCTGATTAGAGGGGAACAATGAAAATGGCTTTGAGGTCCGGAGTTGAGTTTGAGGGATGTATGGAATCTATAAAATGGTGATAACAGACTACTGTCAAAACATATACAATTATGCTGCCGTGAAAATGATCTTGTTAATAACAAGCACTGGCGGATAGATGACAAGTGTAATAACTCAGCGTTTCAGGAAAACACTGAAACATGATTGTGGACTTCAGGAAACAGCAGAGGGAACACCCCCTTATCCACATCGATGGAACAGTAGTGGAGAGGGTAGCAAGTTTTAAGTTCCTCGGCATACACATCACAGACAAACTGAATTGGTCCACTCACACAGACAGCATCGTGAAGAAGGCGCAGCAGCGCCTCTTCAACCTCAGGAGGCTGAAGAAATTCGGCTTGTCACCAAAAGCACTCACAAACTTCTACAGATGCACAATCGAGAGCATCCTGGCGGGCTGTATCACCGCCTGGTACGGCAACTGCTCCGCCCTCAACCGTAAGGCTCTCCAGAGGGTAGTGAGGTCTGCACAACGCATCACCGGGGGCAAACTACCTGCCCTCCAGGACACCTACACCACCCGATGTTACAGGAAGGCCATAAAGATCATCAAGGACATCAACCACCCGAGCCACTGCCTGTTCACCCCGCTATCATCCAGAAGGCGAGGTCAGTACAGGTGCATCAAAGCTGGGACCGAGAGACTGAAAAACAGCTTCTATCTCAAGGCCATCAGACTGTTAAACAGCCACCACTAACATTGAGTGGCTGCTGCCAACACACTGACAATGACACTGACTCAACTCCAGCCACTTTAATAATGGGAATTGATGGGAAATGATGTAAATATATCACTAGCCACTTTAAACAATGCTACCTTATATAATGTTACTTACCCTACATTATTCATCTCATATGCATACGTAGATACTGTACTCTATATCATCGACTGCATCCTTATGTAATACATGTATCACTAGCCACTTTAACTATGCCACTTTGTTTACATACTCATCTCATATGTATATACTGTACTCGATATCATCTACTGTATCTTGCCTATGCTGCTCTGTACCATCACTCATTCATATATCCTTATGTACATATTCTTTATCCCCTTACACTGTGTATAAGACAGTAGTTTTGGAATTGTTAGTTAGATTACTTGTTGGTTATTACTGCATTGTCGGAACTAGAAGCACAAGCATTTCGCTACACTCGCATTAACATCTGCTAACCATGTGTATGTGACAAATAAAAATGGATTTGATTTGATTTGATTTGATTTGATTTGACATGAACAACCACCGTGTTATGACAGGCATGATCTCACCATGTTATGACAGGCGTTATCTCACCATGTTATGACAGGCATTATCTCACCATGTTATGACAGGCGTTATCTCACCATGTTATGACAGGCGTTATCTCACCATGTTATGACAGGCGTTATCTCACCATGTTATGACAGGCGTTATCTCACCATGTTATGACAGGCGTTATCTCACCATGTTATGACAGGCGTTATCTCACCATGTTATGACAGGCATTATCTCACCATGTTATGACAGGCGTTATCTCACCATGTTATGACAGGCATTATCTCACCATGTTATGACAGGCATTATCTTACCTTAAATGTATGCCCATGCTACAATCCAAGCAAATCTAACTACATATGTATATACAGTGCCTTGCGAAAGTATTCGGCCCCCTTGAACTTTGCGACCTTTTGCCACATTTCAGGCTTCAAACATAAAGATATAAAACTGTATTTTTTGTGAAGAATCAACAACAAGTGGGACACAATCATGAAGTGGAACGACATTTATTGGATTTTTCAAACTTTTTTAACAAATCAAAACTGAAAAATTGGGCGTGCAAAATTATTCAGCCCCCTTAAGTTAATACTTTGTAGCGCCACCTTTGCTGCGATTACAGCTGTAAGTCGCTTGGGGTATGTCTATCAGTTTTGCACATCGAGAGACTGAAATTTTTTCCCATTCCTCCTTGCAAAACAGCTCGAGCTCAGTGAGGTTGGATGGAGAGCATTTGTGAACAGCAGTTTTCAGTTCTTTCCACAGATTCTCGATTGGATTCAGGTCGGGACTTGGCCATTCTAACACCCGGATATGTTTATTTGAACCATTCCATTGTAGATTTTGCTTTATGTTTTGGATCATTGTCTTGTTGGAAGACAAATCTCCGTCCCAGTCTCAGGTCTTTGCAGACTCCATCAGGTTTTCTTCCAGAATGGTCCTGTATTTGGCTCCATCCATCTTCCCATCAATTTTAACCATCTTCCCTGTCCCTGCTGAAGAAAAGCAGGCCCAAACCATGATGCTGCCACCACCATGTTTGACAGTGGGGATGGTGTGTTCAGGGTGATGGGCTGTGTTGCTTTTACGCCAAACATAACATTTTGCATTGTTGCCAAAAAGTTCAAGTTTGGTTTCATCTGACCAGAGCACCTTCTTTCACATGTTTGGTGTGTCTCCCAGGTGGCTTGTGGCAAACTTTAAATGACACTTTTTATGGATATCTTTAAGAAATGGCTTTCTTCTTGCCACTCTTCCATAAAGGCCAGATTTGTGCAATATACGACTGATTGTTGTCCTATGGACAGAGTCTCCCACCTCAGCTGTAGATCTCTGCAGTTCATCCAGAGTGATCATGGGCCTCTTGGCTGCATCTCTGATCAGTCTTCTCCTTGTATGAGCTGAAAGTTTAGAGGGACGGCCAGGTCTTGGTAGATTTGCAGTGGTCTGATACTCCTTCCATTTCAATATTATCGCTTGCACAGTGCTCCTTGGGATGTTTAAAGCTTGGGAAATCTTTTTGTATCCAAATCCGGCTTTAAACTTCTTCACAACAGTATCTCGGACCTGCCTGGTGTGTTCCTTGTTCTTCATGATGCTCTCTGCGCTTTTAACGGACCTCTGAGACTATCACAGTGCAGGTGCATTTATACGGAGACTTGATTACACACAGGTGGATTGTATTTATCATCATTAGTCATTTAGGTCAACATTGGATCATTCAGAGATCCTCACTGAACTTCTGGAGAGAGTTTGCTGCACTGAAAGTAAAGGGGCTGAATCATTTTGCAAGCCCAATTTTTCAGTTTTTGATTTGTTAAAAAGTTTGAAATATCCAATAAATGTCGTTCCACTTCATGATTGTGTCCCACTTGTTGTTGATTCTTCACAAAAAATACAGTTTTATATCTAAAACAAGCCCAATCTACACAGTAGGCCACAATATGGTACAGCCCAGAACATATCAAAACAAGCACAATCTCATTGCAATACTATAATGATGATCTACTCCTTGTCATTGTTGGAGGGCTTAGTGAAACTGGAGACAGTAACCACTGAGACGCCTGTATTTTCAGATCAGATGAAATTGAGCCAAATACAATGACGCTAAGAGGTAAAGTCAGATGTCTGTCTTGACCTTCAGTTTCATGTTACTGCCAGATATGAGATCACAGAAATGAGATGCACTGATCAATTTCTTAAAGCAGAAAGGGAGATTAATAAAAGTCTTCAAGACATCGATAAGATAGACCGTTTTGTTAAAACAGTAAATAAGCATTGGCTCTTTCAAAAACACGATTCCAACATCAAAAAACTCAAATTGGTGCCATATATTTAGACATAACATTAGATAAAGTAGTAGCATTGTTTGATTGTAATATACGTTAGTTAAGTAATATCCTGTAATATGTACTATTTACATTATTATTATTATTTTACCTGCATGATGTTAGTTTCACCTCTACCCAATCTACAGGGTTCAGTACAGCTGGTGTCATGGAATCAACACAATGTTGACCTTGAGAATCAGCATTAGTCATCTTGGTTTTGTTTGGGGGGGTACCGGGTGTATAAAATAGATTGATGATGAGGTTCTAATCCAGGCGTGCACTATGCCTCAGTCTTTGAGATAACCTATTGTTCTCCTGTACGCTGAAACACCCGTCCTCTATCCTTTACTCTATTCACACATAAATCTTTATCCAGAAAGTCATTTTGCAAAAGGCAAAAGCGAAGGATTCTCTTCGGAGTCAGGATCAGAAAAAGAACAAACGCACCAACTCAAGGTAATCGTTTGAAAAGAAAAACAAAAGATACAATCTCAGCAATGCCTAAGCAATATCACAGGCATAATTTATACCCTCTTTGTTTTATGAACATACAGTACTATCGTCATATCAGCAGTCACAAATACTATTTTCTCGTAAGGTTTATTCAAAACTTCATGCCTGCCTTTATGCCTTTGAGGATGAAAATACAAAAGCGTCTAAATTAATCCCTCTGAATATTTTTTTTCAGGCATTCATTTTATGGTTTGGAAACACTTTCCCTGTGGTATGCTATCATTACAGAGAAGAAACTACGCTGAAAACAAGAATGACATAAAGCCATAATCCATTCTAATCGTTCACTGTGCCCTTGTCTCCACAATTTGGTCTCAAGAAGGTTCAATAGTTCATTCTTAATTAGTATTATGAAAGATGGAGCACCATTGATTAATGGGCTCTGGTAAAGAGGGAGCACCATTGATTCATGTGCTCTGGTAAAGATGGAGCACCATTGATTCATGTACTCTGGTAAAGAGGGAGCACCATTGATTAATATGCTCTGGTAAAGATGGAGCACCATTGATTCATGTACTCTGGTAAAAAGGGAGCACCATTGATTAATGTGCTCTGGTAAAGAGGGAGCACCATTGATTAATGTGCTCTGGTAAAGAGGGAGCACCATTGATTAATGTGCTCTGGTAAAGAGGAGCACCATTGATTAATGTGCTCTGGTAAAGAGGGAGCACCATTGATTAATGTGCTCTGGTAAAGAGGGAGCACCATTGATTTATATGCTCTGGTAAAGAGGGAGCACCATTGATTAATATGCTCTGGTAAAGATGGAGCACCATTGATTCATGTACTCTGGTAAAGAGGGAGCACCATTGATTAATGTGCTCTGGTAAAGAGGGAGCACCATTGATTAATGTGCTCTGGTAAAGAGGGAGCACCATTGATTAATGTGCTCTGGTAAAGAGGAGCACCATTGATTAATATGCTCTGGTAAAGAGGGAGCACCATTGATTAATATGCTCTGGTAAAGAGGGAGCACCATTGATTAATGTGCTCTGGTAAAGAGGGAGCACCATTGATTAATGTGCTCTGGTAAAGAGGGAGCACCATTGATTAATATGCTCTGGTAAAGAGGGAGCACCATTGATTAATATGCTCTGGTAAAGAGGGAGCACCATTGATTAATGTGCTCTGGTAAAGAGGGAGCACCATTGATTAATGTGCTCTGGTAAAGAGGGAGCACCATTGATTAATATGCTCTGGTAAAGAGGGAGCACCATTGAATAATATGCTCCGTAATAAAAGCAATAGGACTCTGACACTGCAGAGAAGTGGGTTATTCTCTACTGAGAAACAAAATGGAGGTCCCACTTTACAATAAGTGTCCTGTAAGTACTAAGTATCAATGTGTACCTACACGGTACCCATGTATACTATAATAAACATGTCAATTCATATGTAGTAAATTCATTACTGCAGTTACCTTTACCTCAAGCCCTTACCCTACGTTCAGTACAATCTATGTGTAGATAGTTAAAATACTGGTACAATAATGAGAATACTGTAACAATCTCAGAAATGCCATTGTGCCACTGGTAATTGCTGTTTTTAAGTATCAGCCATTGACCAACCCTACAGGTGGTGGAAATGCATTTTGAGTAAACAGTGGAGTGCCGTGAGAGAGGCCACTCAGAGAATAGCAAACAACACCCGAGGAATTTAAATTTTCACATTTTTACCTTTATTTAACCAGTCAGCTCAGGGGTTTGAACTTGCAACCTTCCGGTTCCTAGTCCAACTCTCTAACCACTAGGCTACCCTGAATGTCTGGAGGTGAGCAGAAAGTGAGGAGAAAAAAAGACTTCACATGTTTCTGTCAATAAAATAATCCGTCAGCTTCAAAAGCTAATAAACACCTGTCAAAAAGTTAGGAACCGCCTGGCATGCGTCTTTCCCCTACAGAAATCAAAAACAACAGAGATATATATTTTTTTTATTGTGTTCCTTTTTCTATTTTATGTATCCATTCTTGTTTTATGTCTCCAGCCATAAAGCAAACCAAGCAAACAGCATTTCCTCTGAGTTTTTATTTTTAATATGTCATCTGCTGAGCAGTGCTACAGAGTATTACTTCCATAGCCTTAGGGTGCCTGTGTGATCTACACTTGGAGAAAGCCACGGAGACCTATCAGAGATAAAAAATGTTATGTTATTACAAAAGCTTATTTTCCCGACGGAATGCAAATGACTTGAATTAAAGCGAGTTATTAAACAAATAAAACAGGAGAACATAAATTTCACGACAATGTTTGCTACGCGGGCGCTCGTTTCTTCTCTCCTGAATAACTTGGATTTCCCCAGGCGCACATCCTGTAGCAATGAATGGCGAAATTCCTGGGCCTCCATGTTGGTTAACCTCAGACCATGGTTCCTGGGCCTCCATGTTGGTTAACCTCAGACCGTGGTTCCTGGGCCTCCATGTTGGTTGGTATCAGACCGTGGTTCCTACGCCTCCATGTTGGTTAACCTCAGACCATGGTTCCTGGGCCTCCATGTTAGTTAACATCAGACAATGGTTCCTGGGCCTCCATTTTGGTTGGTATCAGACCGTAGTTCCTGGGCCTCCATGTTGGTTAACCTCAGACCGTGGTTCCTGGGCCTCCATGTTGGTTAGCATCAGACCGTGGTTCCTGGGCCTCCATGTTGGTTAAAAACATCAGACCATGGTTCCTGGGCCTCTATGTTAGTTCAAATCAGACCATGGTTCCTGGGCCTCTATGTTGGTTCAAATCAGACCATGGTTCCTGGGCCTCCATGTTGGTTAGCATCAGACCATGGTTCCTGGGCCTCCATGTTGGTTAACATCAGACCATGGTTCCTGGGCCTCCATGTTGGTTAACATCAGACCATGGTTCCTGGGCCTCTATGTTGGTTAGCATCAGACCATGGTTCCTGGGCCTCCATGTTGGTTAGCATCAGACCATGGTTCCTGGGCCTCCATGTTGGTTAACATCAGACCATGGTTCCTGGGCCTCCATGTTAGTTAATACGTGGCCTCCATGTTGGGCTGACTGTGTGTTTGAGTTGACTGTTTTCTGACCTTGTTGTTCATTTCCAGTCATTGTCCTGAACATCATCAGCTATTCTTGGTTGGTTCTCCCTTCCCAATTAGTGTTCAAGTAAGTCATTTGTAGAAACCAACATGCTACTGCTTATGTCCATGTGTTATTGAAGGTCACTAAGATTCATTTTTATACCCTTTTCACAATACTGAGCTGGGCCAAACAGAGCTGGACTACACTAGCCTGGTTGTGCATCCAGAACAGTATAGTCTGGGTCAGCACAATATTGTGAAAAGGGTATTGATGTTTAACTTAAAAAAATAAAAAATCATCTTAACTGTGCCTGTTTCGATCAGTTGTCATGGGTTTGAACAATTGTATGTTATCATTTTAGATCGCTGAAGAAATCGTTTATATTCAAGTATTTCTGCTCACTACAATGCAAGTTTAGTCCCTGTGAATGAACATAAACTGCTTGCAAATGCTCAGATATCACTGAAACACATTGAAACACATTTTCTCAGATATCGCTGAAACACATTGAAACACATTTTCTCAGATATCACTGAAACACATTGAAACACATTTTCTCAGATATCACTGAAACACATTGAAACACATTTTCTCAGATATCACTGAAACACATTGAAAAACATTTTCTCAGATATCACTGAAACACATTGAAACACATTTTCTCAGATATCACTGAAACACATTGAAACACATTTTCTCAGATATCACTGAAACACATTGAAACACATTTTCTCAGATATCACTGAAACACATTTTCTCAGATATCACTGAAACACATTTTCTCAGATATTACTGAAACACAGTTTCTCAGATATCACTGAAACACATTTTCTCAGATATCACTGAAACACATTGAAACACATTTTCTCAGATATCACTGAAACACATTGAAACACATTTTCTCAGATATCACTGAAACACATTGATACACATTTTCTCAGATATCACTGAAACACATTGATACACATTTTCTCAGATATCACTGAAACACATTGAAACACATTTTCTCAGATATCACTGAAACACATTGAAACACATTTTCTCAGATATCACTGAAACACATTGAAACACATTTTCTCAGATATCACTGAAACACATTGAAACACATTTTCTCAGATATCACTGAAACACATTGATACACATTTTCTCAGATATCACTGAAACACATTGAAACACAGTTTCTCAGATATCACTGAAACACATTGAAACACATTTTCTCAGATATCACTGAAACACATTGATACACATTTTCTCAGATATCACTGAAACACATTGAAACACATTTTCTCAGATATCACTGAAACACATTGAAACACATTTTCTCAGATATCACTGAAACACATTGAAACACATTTTCTCAGATAACACTGAAACACATTGAAACACATTTTCTCAGATATCACTGAAACACATTGAAACACATTTTCTCAGATATCACTGAAACACATTGAAACACATTTTCTCAGATATCACTGAAACACATTTTCTCAGATATCACTGAAACACATTTTCTCAGATATCACTGAAACACATTTTCTCAGATATCACTGAAACACATTTTCTCAGATATCACTGAAACACATTTTCTCAGATATCACTGAAACACATTGAAACACATTTTCTCAGATATCACTGAAACACATTTTCTCAGATAACACTGAAACACATTGAAACACATTTTCTCAGATATCACTGAAACACATTGAAACACATTTTCTCAGATATAACTGAAACACATTGAAACACATTTTCTCAGATATCACTGAAACACATTTTCTCAGATATCACTGAAACACATTGAAACACATTTTCTCAGATAACACTGAAACACATTGAAACACATTTTCTCAGATATCACTGAAACACATTGAAACACATTTTCTCAGATATAACTGAAACACATTGAAACACATTTTCTCAGATATCACTGAAACACATTTTCTCAGATATCACTGAAACACATTTTCTCAGATATCACTGAAACACATTTTCTCAGATATCACTGAAACACATTGAAACAGATTTTCTCAGATATCACTGAAACACATTGAAACACATTTTCTCAGATATCACTGAAACACATTGAAACACATTTTCTCAGATATCACTGAAACACATTGAAACACATTTTCTCAGATATCACTGAAACACACTGAAACACATTTTCTCAGATATCACTGAAACACATTTTCTCAGATATCACTGAAACACATTTTCTCAGATATCACTGAAACACATTGAAACACATTTTCTCAGATATCACTGAAACACATTGAAACACATTTTTCAGATATCACTGAAACACATTGAAAACACATTTTCAGATATCACTGAAACACATTTTCTCAGATATCACTGAAACACATTTTCTCAGATATCACTGAAACACATTTTCTCAGATATCACTGAAACACATTGAAACACATTTTCTCAGATATCACTGAAAGACATTGAAACACATTTTCTCAGATATCACTGAAACACATTTTCTCAGATATCACTGAAACACATTTTCTCAGATCACTGAAACACATTTTCTCAGATATCACTGAAACACATTGAAACACATTTTCTCAGATATCACTGAAACACATTGAAACACATTTTCTCAGATATCACTGAAACACATTGAAACACATTTTCTCAGATATCACTGAAACACATTTTCTCAGATATCACTGAAACACATTGAAACACATTTTCTCAGATATCACTGAAACTCATTGAAACACATTTTCTCAGATATCACTGAACCACATTGAAACACATTTTCTCAGATATCACTGAAACACATTGAAACACATTTTCTCAGATAACACTGAAACACATTGAAACACATTTTCTCAGATATCACTGAAACACATTGAAACACATTTTCTCAGATATCACTGAAACACATTGAAACACATTTTCTCAGATACCACTGAAACACATTTTCTCAGATATCACTGAAACACATTTTCTCAGATATCACTGAAACACATTGAAACACATTTTCTCAGATATCACTGAAACACATTGAAACACATTTTCTCAGATATCACTGAAACACATTGAAACACATTTTCTCAGATATCACTGAAACACATTGAAACACATTTTCTCAGATATCACTGAAACACATTTTCTCAGATATCACTGAAACACATTTTCTCAGATATCACTGAAACACATTTTCTCAGATATCACTGAAACACATTGAAACACATTTTCTCAGATATCACTGAAACACATTGAAACACATTTTCTCAGATATCACTGAAACACATTTTCTCAGATATCACTGAAACACATTTTCTCAGATCACTGAAACACATTTTCTCAGATATCACTGAAACACATTGAAACACATTTTCTCAGATATCACTGAAACACATTGAAACACATTTTCTCAGATATCACTGAAACACATTTTCTCAGATATCACTGAAACACATTTTCTCAGATATCACTGAAACACATTGAAACACATTTTCTCAGATATCACTGAAACACATTTTCTCAGATATCACTGAAACACATTTTCTCAGATATCACTGAAACACATTGAAACACATTTTCTCAGATATCACTGAAACACATTGAAACACATTTTCTCAGATATCACTGAAACACATTGAAACACATTTTCTCAGATATCACTGAAACACATTTTCTCAGATATCACTGAAACACATTGAAACACATTTTCTCAGATATCACTGGAACTCATTGAAACACATTTTCTCAGATATCACTGAAACACATTGAAACACATTTTCTCAGATATCACTGAAACACACTGAAACACATTTTCTCAGGTATCACTGAAACACATTTTCTCAGATATCACTGAAACACATTTTCTCAGATATCACTGAAACACATTGAAACACATTTTCTCAGATATCACTGAAACACACTGAAACACATTTTCTCAGATATCACTGAAACACATTTTCTCAGATATCACTGAAACACATTTTCTCAGATATCACTGAAACACATTGAAACACATTTTCTCAGATATCACTGAAACACATTTTTCTCAGATATCACTGAAACACATTGAAACACATTTTCTCAGATATCACTGAAACACATTGAAACACATTTTCTCAGATATCACTGAAACACACTGAAACACATTTTCTCAGGTATCACTGAAACACATTTTCTCAGATATCACTGAAACACATTTTCTCAGATATCACTGAAACACATTGAAACACATTTTCTCAGATATCACTGAAACACATCGAAACACATTTTCTCAGATATCACTGAAACACATTTTCTCAGATATCACTGAAACACATTTTCTCAGATATCACTGAAACACATTTTCTCAGATATCACTGAAACACATTTTCTCAGATATCACTGAAACACATTGAAACACATTTTCTCAGATATCACTGAAACACATTGAAACACATTTTCTCAGATATCACTGAAACACATTGAAACACATTTTCTCAGATATCACTGAAACACATTTTCTCAGATATCACTGAAACACATTTTCTCAGATATCACTGGAAACACATTGAAACACATTTTCTCAGATATCACTGAAACACATTTTCTCAGATATCACTGAAACACATTTTCTCAGATATCACTGAAACACATTTTCTCAGATATCACTGAAACACATTGAAACACATTTTCTCAGATATCACTGAAACACATTGAAACACATTTTCTCAGATATCACTGAAACACATTTTCTCAGATATCACTGAAACACATTGAAACACATTTTCTCAGATATCACTGAAACACATTGAAACACATTTTCTCAGATATCACTGAAACACATTGAAACACATTTTCTCAGATATCACTGAAACACATTTTCTCAGATATCACTGAAACACATTGAAACACATTTTCTCAGATATCACTGGAACTCATTGAAACACATTTTCTCAGATATCACTGAACCACATTGAAACACATTTTCTCAGATATCACTGAAACACACTGAAACACATTTTCTCAGGTATCACTGAAACACATTTTCTCAGATATCACTGAAACACATTTTCTCAGATATCACTGAAACACATTGAAACACATTTTCTCAGATATCACTGAAACACACTGAAACACATTTTCTCAGATATCACTGAAACACATTTTCTCAGATATCACTGAAACATTTTCTCAGATATCACTGAAACACATTGAAACACATTTTCTCAGATATCACTGAAACACATTGAAACACATTTTCTCAGATATCACTGAAACACATTTTCTCAGATATCACTGAAACACATTTTCTCAGATATCACTGAAACACATTGAAACACATTTTCTCAGATATCACTGAAACACATTTTTTCTCAGATATCACTGAAACACATTTTCTCAGATATCACTGAAACACATTTTCTCAGATATCACTGAAACACATTGAAACACATTTTCTCAGATATCACTGAAACACATTGAAACACATTTTTCTCAGATATCACTGAAACACATTGAAACACATTTTCTCAGATATCACTGAAACACATTTTCTCAGATATCACTGAAACTCATTGAAACACATTTTCTCAGATATCACTGAAACACATTGAAACACATTTTCTCAGATATCACTGAAACACACTGAAACACATTTTCTCAGGTATCACTGAAACACATTTTCTCAGATATCACTGAAACACATTTTCTCAGATCACTGAAACACATTTTCTCAGATATCACTGAAACACATTGAAACACATTTTCTCAGATATCACTGAAACACATTGAAACACATTTTCTCAGATATCACTGAAACACATTGAAACACATTTTCTCAGATATCACTGAAACACATTTTCTCAGATATCACTGAAACACATTGAAACACATTTTCTCAGATATCACTGAAACTCATTGAAACACATTTTCTCAGATATCACTGAAACACATTGAAACACATTTTCTCAGATATCACTGAAACACACTGAAACACATTTTCTCAGGTATCACTGAAACACATTTTCTCAGATATCACTGAAACACATTTTCTCAGATATCACTGAAACACATTGAAACACATTTTCTCAGATATCACTGAAACACATCGAAACACATTTTCTCAGATATCACTGAAACACATTTTCTCAGATATCACTGAAACACATTTTCTCAGATATCACTGAAACACATTTTCTCAGATATCACTGAAACACATTTTCTCAGATATCACTGAAACACATTGAAACACATTTTCTCAGATATCACTGAAACACATTGAAACACATTTTCTCAGATATCACTGAAACACATTGAAACACATTTTCTCAGATATCACTGAAACACATTTTCTCAGATATCACTGAAACACATTTTCTCAGATATCACTGAAACACATTGAAACACATTTTCTCAGATATCACTGAAACACATTGAAACACATTTTCTCAGATATCACTGAAACACATTTTCTCAGATATCACTGAAACACATTTTCTCAGATATCACTGAAACACATTGAAACACATTTTCTCAGATATCACTGAAACACATTGAAACACATTTTCTCAGATATCACTGAAACACATTGAAACACATTTTCTCAGATATCACTGAAACACATTGAAACACATTTTCTCAGATATCACTGAAACACATTTTCTCAGATATCACTGAAACACATTGAAACACATTTTCTCAGATATCACTGAAACTCATTGAAACACATTTTCTCAGATATCACTGAAACACATTGAAACACATTTTCTCAGATATCACTGAAACACATTGAAACACATTTTCTCAGATAACACTGAAACACATTGAAACACATTTTCTCAGATATCACTGAAACACATTGAAACACATTTTCTCAGATATCACTGAAACACATTGAAACACATTTTCTCAGATATCACTGAAACACATTTTCTCAGATATCACTGAAACACATTTTCTCAGATATCACTGAAACACATTGAAACACATTTTCTCAGATATCACTGAAACACATTGAAACACATTTTCTCAGATATCACTGAAACACATTTTCTCAGATATCACTGAAACACATTGAAACACATTTTCTCAGATATCACTGAAACACATTGAAACACATTTTCTCAGATATCACTGAAACACATTTTCTCAGATATCACTGAAACACATTGACACACATTTTCTCAGATATCACTGAAACACATTGAAACACATTTTCTCAGATATCACTGAAACACATTGAAACACATTTTCTCAGATATCACTGAAACACATTTTCTCAGATATCACTGAAACACATTTTCTCAGATATCACTGAAACACATTGAAACACATTTTCTCAGATATCACTGAAACACATTGAAACACATTTTTCTCAGATATCACTGAAACACATTGAAACACATTTTCTCAGATATCACTGAAACACATTTTCTCAGATATCACTGAAACACATTGACACACATTTTCTCAGATATCACTGAAACACATTGAAACACATTTTCTCAGATATCACTGAAACACATTGAAACACATTTTCTCAGATATCACTGAAACACACTGAAACACATTTTCTCAGGTATCACTGAAACACATTTTCTCAGATATCACTGAAACACATTTTCTCAGATATCACTGAAACACATTGAAACACATTTTCTCAGATATCACTGAAACACATTGAAACACATTTTCTCAGATATCACTGAAACACATTTTCTCAGATATCACTGAAACACATTTTCTCAGATATCACTGAAACACATTGAAACACATTTTCTCAGATATCACTGAAACACATTGAAACACATTTTCTCAGATATCACTGAAACACATTTTCTCAGATATCACTGAAACACATTTTCTCAGATATCACTGAAACACATTGAAACACATTTTCTCAGATATCACTGAAACACATTTTCTCAGATATCACTGAAACACATTTTCTCAGATATCACTGAAACACATTGAAACACATTTTCTCAGATATCACTGAAACACATTTTCTCAGATATCACTGAAACACATTTTCTCAGATATCACTGAAACACATTTTCTCAGATATCACTGAAACACATTGAAACACATTTTCTCAGATATCACTGAAACACATTGAAACACATTTTCTCAGATATCACTGAAACACACTGAAACACATTTTCTATCACTGAAACACATGAAACACATTTTCTCAGATATCACTGAAACACATTGAAACACATTTTCTCAGATATCACTGAAACACATTGAAACACATTTTCTCAGATATCACTGAAACACATTGAAACACATTTTCTCAGATATCACTGAAACACATTGAAACACATTTTCTCAGATATCACTGAAACACATTTTCTCAGATATCACTGAAACACATTTTCTCAGATCACTGAAACACATTTTCTCAGATATCACTGAAACACATTGAAACACATTTTCTCAGATATCACTGAAACACATTGAAACACATTTTCTCAGATATCACTGAAACACATTGAAACACATTTTCTCAGATATCACTGAAACACATTTTCTCAGATATCACTGAAACACATTGAAACACATTTTCTCAGATATCACTGAAACTCATTGAAACACATTTTCTCAGATATCACTGAAACACATTGAAACACATTTTCTCAGATATCACTGAAACACACTGAAACACATTTTCTCAGGTATCACTGAAACACATTTTCTCAGATATCACTGAAACACATTTTCTCAGATATCACTGAAACACATTGAAACACATTTTCTCAGATATCACTGAAACACATTGAAACACATTTTCTCAGATATCACTGAAACACATTTTCTCAGATATCACTGAAACACATTTTCTCAGATATCACTGAAACACATTTTCAGATATCACTGAAACACATTGAAACACATTTTCTCAGATATCACTGAAACACATTGAAACACATTTTCTCAGATATCACTGAAACACATTTTCAGATATCACTGAAACACATTTTCTCAGATATCACTGAAACACATTGAAACACATTTTCTCAGATATCACTGAAACACATTTTCTCAGATATTACTGAAACACATTTTCTCAGATATCACTGACATTTTCACAGATATCACTGAAACACATTGAAACACATTTTCTCAGATATCACTGAAACACATTGAAACACATTTTCTCAGATATCACTGAAACACATTGAAACACATTTTCTCAGATATCACTGAAACACATTTTCTCAGATATCACTGAAACACATTGAAACACATTTTCTCAGATATCACTGAAACTCATTGAAACACATTTTCTCAGATATCACTGAAACACATTGAAACACATTTTCTCAGATATCACTGAAACACACTGAAACACATTTTCTCAGGTATCACTGAAACACATTTTCTCAGATATCACTGAAACACATTTTCTCAGATATCACTGAAACACATTGAAACACATTTTCTCAGATATCACTGAAAGACATTGAAACACATTTTCTCAGATATCACTGAAACACACTGAAACACATTTTCTCAGATATCACTGAAAGACATTGAAACACATTTTCTCAGATATCACTGAAACACATTGAAACACATTTTCTTAGATATCACTGAAACACATTGAAACACATTTTCTCAGATATCACTGAAACACATTGAAACACATTTTCTCAGATATCACTGAAACACATTGAAACACGTTTTCTCAGATATCACTGAAACACATTTTCTCAGATATCACTGAAACACATTGAAACACATTTTCTCAGATATCACTGAAACTCATTGAAACACATTTTCTCAGATATCACTGAAACTCATTGAAACACATTTTCTCAGATATCACTGAAACACATTGAAACACATTTTCTCAGATATCACTGAAACACACTGAAACACATTTTCTCAGATATCACTGAAAGACATTGAAACACATTTTCTCAGATATCACTGAAACACACTGAAACACATTTTCTCAGATATCACTGAAACACATTGATACACATTTTCTCAGATATCACTGAAACGCATTGAAACACATTGAAACACATTGACTCAGATATCACTGAAACACATTGAAACACATTGACTCAGATATCACTGAAACACATTGAAACACATTGACTCAGATGTCACTGAAACACATTGATACACATTTTCTCAGATATCACTGAAACACATTGAAACACATTGAAACACATTGACTCAGATATCACTGAAACACATTGAAACACATTGACTCAGATATCACTGAAACACATTGAAACACATTGACTCAGATATCACTGAAACACATTGAAACACATTGAAACACATTGACTCAGATATCACTGAAACACATTGACTCAGATATCACTGAAACACATTGACATTTTCTCAGATATCACTGAAAACACATTGAAACACATTGACTCAGATATCACTGAAACACATTGAAACACATTGAAACACATTGAAACACAAACACATTGACT
>NW_024607451.1:0-26572 GCF_018296145.1 Oncorhynchus tshawytscha | reverse complement strand
TACCTTATAGTATTATGTTACCTTACAGCTGACCTATAGTATTATGTTACCTTATAGTATTATGTTACCTTACAGCAGACCTATAGTATTATGTTACCTTACAGCTGAGTATTATGTTACCTTATAGTATTATGTTACCTTACAGCAGACCTATAGTATTATGTTACCTTATAGTATTATGACCTATAGTATTATGTTACCTTATAGTATTATGTTACCTTACAGCAGACCTATAGTATTATGTTACCTTACAGCAGACCTATAGTATTATGTTACCTTATAGTATTATGTTACCTTACAGCTGACCTATAGTATTATGTTACCTTACAGCAGACCTATAGTATTATGTTACCTTATAGTATTATGTTACAGCTGACCTATAGTATTATGTTACCTTACAGCAGACCTATAGTATTATGTTACCTTACAGCAGACCTATAGTATTATGTTACCTTATAGTAGCATGACCTATAGTATTATGTTACCTTATAGTATTATGTTACCTTATAGTATTATGTTACCTTACAGCAGACCTATAGTATTATGTTACCTTATAGTATTATGTTACAGCTGACCTATAGTATTATGTTACCTTACAGCAGACCTATAGTATTATGTTACCTTACAGCAGACCTATAGTATTATGTTACCTTATATAGTATTATGTTACCTTATAGTATTATGTTACCTTATAGTAGTTACCTTATAGTATTATGTTACCTTACAGCTGACCTATAGTATTATGTTACCTTATAGTATTATGTTACCTTATAGTATTATGTTACCTTACAGCTGACCTATAGTATTATGTTACCTTACAGCTGACCTATAGTATTATGTTACCTTATAGTATTATGTTACCTTACAGCTGACCTATAGTATTATGTTACCTTATAGTAGCTGTTACCTTATAGTATTATGTTACCTTACAGCAGACCTATAGTATTATGTTACCTTACAGCAGACCTATAGTATTATGTTACCTTACAGCTGACCTATAGTATTATGTTACCTTACAGCTGACCTATAGTATTATGTTACCTTATAGTATTATGTTACCTTACAGTTGACTTATAGTATTATGTTACCTTACAGCAGACCTATAGTATTATGTTACCTTACAGCTGACCTATAGTATTATGTTACCTTATAGTATTATGTTACCTTACAGCAGACCTATAGTATTATGTTACCTTACAGCAGACCTATAGTATTATGTTACCTTATGTTTATGTTACCTTATAGTATTATGTTACCTTACAGCAGACTTATAGTATTATGTTACCTTACAGCAGACCTATAGTATTATGTTACCTTACAGCAGACCTATAGTATTATGTTACCTTACAGCAGACCTATAGTATTATGTTACCTTACAGCAGACCTATAGTATTATGTTACCTTATAGTATTATGTTACCTTACAGCAGACCTATAGTATTATGTTACCTTACAGCAGACCTATAGTATTATGTTACCTTATAGTATTATGACCTTATAGTATTATGTTACCTTACAGCAGACCTATAGTATTATGTTACCTTATAGTATTATG
The DNA here is from genome assembly GCF_018296145.1 of Oncorhynchus tshawytscha. NCBI lineage: Eukaryota > Metazoa > Chordata > Actinopteri > Salmoniformes > Salmonidae > Oncorhynchus > Oncorhynchus tshawytscha. Next base: position 25,018 of record NW_024607451.1, on the reverse strand, counting down.
TTACCTTACAGCTGACCTATAGTATTATGTTACCTTACAGCATTATGTGACCTTATAGTATTATGTTACCTTACAGCTGACCTACAGTATTATGTTACCTTATAGTATTATGTTACCTTACAGCTGACCTACAGTATTATGTTACCTTATAGTATTATGTTACCTTACAGCTGACCTACAGTATTATGTTACCTTATAGTATTATGTTACCTTACAGCAGACCTATAGTATTATGTTACCTTATAGTATTATGTTACCTTACAGTTGACTTATAGTATTATGTTACCTTACAGCTGACCTATAGTATTATGTTACCTTACAGCAGACCTATAGTATTATGTTACCTTATAGTATTATGTTACCTTACAGCTGACCTATAGTATTATGTTACCTTATAGTATTGTGTTACCTTATAGTTGACCTTATAGTATTATGTTACCTTACAGCTGACCTATAGTATTATGTTACCTTACAGCTGACCTATAGTATTATGTTACCTTACAGTATTATGTTACCTTATAGTATTATGTTACCTTACAGTTGACCTATAGTATTATGTTACCTTACAGTTGACCTATAGTATTATGTTACCTTACAGCTGACCTATAGTATTATGTTACCTTATAGTATTATGTTACCTTATACCTATAGTATTATGTTACCTTACAGCAGACCTATAGTATTATGTTACCTTACAGCTGACTTATAGTATTATGTTACCTTACAGCTGACCTATAGTATTATGTTACCTTATAGTATTCTGTTACCTTATAGTATTATGTTACCTTACAGCTGACCTATAGTATTATGTTACCTGATAGTATTATGTTACCTTACAGCAGACCTATAGTATTATGTTACCTTACAGCAGACCTATAGTATTATGTTACCTTACAGCTGACCTATAGTATTATGTTACCTTACAGCAGACCTATAGTATTATGTTACCTTACAGCTGACCTATAGTATTATGTTACCTTACAGCTGACCTACAGTATTATGTTACCTTACAGCTGACCTATAGTATTATGTTACCTTACAGCTGACCTATAGTATTATGTTACCTTACAGTATTATGTTACCTTATAGTATTATGTTACCTTACAGCAGACCTATAGTATTATGTTACCTTACAGCAGACCTATAGTATTATGTTACCTTATAGTATTATGTTACCTTACAGCTGACCTATAGTATTATGTTACCTTATAGTATTATGTTACCTTACAGCAGACCTATAGTATTATGTTACCTTATAGTATTATGTTACCTTACAGCTGACCTATAGTATTATGTTACCTTATAGTATTATGTTACCTTACAGTTGACTTATAGTATTATGTTACCTTACAGCAGACCTATAGTATTATGTTACCTTACAGCAGACCTATAGTATTATGTTACCTTACAGCTGACCTATAGTATTATGTTACCTTACAGCTGACCTATAGTATTATGTTACCTTACAGCTGACCTACAGTATTATGTTACCTTACAGCTGACCTATAGTATTATGTTACCTTATAGTATTATGTTACCTTACAGCTGACCTATAGTATTATGTTACCTTACAGCTGACCTATAGTATTATGTTACCTTATAGTATTATGTTACCTTATAGTTGACTTATAGTATTATGTTACCTTACAGCTGACCTATAGTATTATGTTACCTTACAGCTGACCTATAGTATTATGTTACCTTATAGTATTATGTTACCTTACAGTTTACCTTATAGTATTATGTTACCTTACAGCAGACCTATAGTATTATGTTACCTTATAGTATTATGTTACCTTACAGTTGACTTATAGTATTATGTTACCTTACAGCAGACCTATAGTATTATGTTACCTTATAGTATTATGTTACCTTACAGTTGACCTTATAGTATTATGTTACCTTACAGCTGACCTATAGTATTATGTTACCTTACAGCAGACCTATAGTATTATGTTACCTTATAGTATTATGTTACCTTACAGCTGACCTATAGTATTATGTTACCTTACAGCAGACCTATAGTATTATGTTACCTTACAGTTGACCTATAGTATTATGTTACCTTATAGTATTATGTTACCTTACAGTTGACCTATAGTATTATGTTACCTTACAGCAGACCTATAGTATTATTTACCTTATAGTATTATGTTACCTTACAGTTGACTTATAGTATTATGTTACCTTACAGCAGACCTATAGTATTATGTTACCTTATAGTATTATGTTACCTTACAGCAGACCTATAGTATTATGTTACCTTATAGTATTATGTTACCTTACAGTTGACTTATAGTATTATGTTACCTTACAGCTGACCTATAGTATTATGTTACCTTACAGCAGACCTATAGTATTATGTTACCTTACAGCTGACCTATAGTATTATGTTACCTTATAGTATTATGTTACCTTACAGCAGACCTATAGTATTATGTTACCTTACAGCAGACCTATAGTATTATGTTACCTTACAGCAGACCTACAGTATTATGTTACCTTACAGCTGACCTATAGTATTATGTTACCTTATAATATTATGTTACCTTATAGTATTATGTTACCTTACAGCTGACCTATAGTATTATGTTACCTTATAGTATTATGTTACCTTACAGCAGACCTACAGTATTATGTTACCTTACAGCTGACCTATAGTATTATGTTACCTTACAGCAGACCTATAGTATTATGTTACCTTACAGCTGACCTATAGTATTATGTTACCTTACAGCTGACCTATAGTATTATGTTACCTTATAGTATTATGTTACCTTACAGCTGACCTATAGTATTATGTTACCTTATAGTATTATGTTACCTTACAGCAGACCTATAGTATTATGTTACCTTACAGCAGACCTATAGTATTATGTTACCTTATAGTATTATGTTACCTTACAGCTGACCTATAGTATTATGTTACCTTACAGCAGACCTATAGTATTATGTTACCTTACAGCAGACCTATTATTTGTTACCTTACAGCTGACTTATAGTATTATGTTACCTTACAGCTGACCTACCTTATAGTATTATGTTACCTTACAGCTGACCTATAGTATTATGTTACCTTATAGTATTATGTTACCTTACAGCTGACCTATAGTATTATGTTACCTTACAGCTGACCTATAGTATTATGTTACCTTACAGCAGACCTATAGTATTATGTTACCTTACAGCAGACCTATAGTATTATGTTACCTTACAGCAGACCTATAGTATTATGTTACCTTACAGACCTATAGTATTATGTTACCTTACAGCTGACCTATAGTATTATGTTACCTTACAGCTGACCTATAGTATTATGTTACCTTATAGTATTATGTTACCTTACAGCAGACCTATAGTATTATGTTACCTTACAGCTGACCTACAGTATTATGTTACATTACAGCACCTCATAGTATTATGTTACCTTACAGCTGACCTATAGTATTATGTTACCTTACAGCAGACCTATAGTATTATGTTACCTTACAGCTGACCTATAGTATTATGTTACCTTACAGCTGACCTATAGTATTATGTTACCTTATAGTATTATGTTACCTTACAGTTGACTTATAGTATTATGTTACCTTACAGCTGACCTATAGTATTATGTTACCTTACAGTATTATGTTACCTTACAGCTGACCTATAGTATTATGTTACCTTATAGTATTGTGTTACCTTATAGTTGACTTATAGTATTATGTTACCTTACAGCTGACCCATAGTATTATGTTACCTTACAGCTGACCTATAGTATTATGTTACCTTATAGTATTATGTTACCTTACAGCTGACCTATAGTATTATGTTACCTTACAGCAGACATATAGTATTATGTTACCTTACAGTATTATGTTACCTTATAGTATTATGTTACCTTACAGTTGACTTATAGTATTATGTTACCTTACAGCTGACCTATAGTATTATGTTACCTTACAGCTGACCTATAGTATTATGTTACCTTACAGCAGACCTATAGTATTATGTTACCTTACAGCTGACCTATAGTATTATGTTACCTTATAGTATTATGTTACCTTACAGCAGACCTATAGTATTATGTTACCTTACAGCTGACCTATAGTATTATGTTACCTTACAGCTGACCTATAGTATTATGTTACCTTACAGCAGACCTATAGTATTATGTTACCTTACAGCTGACCTATAGTATTATGTTACCTTATAGTATTATGTTACCTTATAGTATTATGTTACCTTACAGTTGACTTATAGTATTATGTTACCTTACAGCTGACCTATAGTATTATGTTACCTTACAGCTGACCTATAGTATTATGTTACCTTACAGCAGACCTATAGTATTATGTTACCTTACAGCTGACCTATAGTATTATGTTACCTTATAGTATTATGTTACCTTACAGCAGACCTATAGTATTATGTTACCTTACAGCTGACCTATAGTATTATGTTACCTTACAGCTGACCTATAGTATTATGTTACCTTATAGTATTATGTTACCTTACAGCAGACCTACAGTATTATGTTACCTTACAGCAGACCTATAGTATTATGTTACCTTACAGTATTATGTTACCTTATAGTATTATGTTACCTTACAGTTGACTTATAGTATTATGTTACCTTACAGCTGACCTATAGTATTATGTTACCTTACAGCTGACCTATAGTATTATGTTACCTTATAGTATTATGTTACCTTACAGCTGACCTATAGTATTATGTTACCTTATAGTATTATGTTACCTTACAGCTGACCTATAGTATTATGTTACCTTACAGCTGACCTATAGTATTATGTTACCTTATAGTATTATGTTACCTTACAGCTGACCTATAGTATTATGTTACCTTATAGTATTATGTTACCTTACAGCAGACCTACAGTATTATGTTACCTTACAGCAGACCTATAGTATTATGTTACCTTATAGTATTATGTTACCTTACAGTATTATGTTACCTTATAGTATTATGTTACCTTACAGTTGACTTATAGTATTATGTTACCTTACAGCTGACCTATAGTATTATGTTACCTTACAGCTGACCTATAGTATTATGTTACCTTACAGCAGACCTACAGTATTATGTTACCTTATAGTATTATGTTACCTTATAGTATTATGTTACCTTACAGCAGACCTACAGTATTATGTTACCTTATAGTATTATGTTACCTTACAGCTGACCTATAGTATTATGTTACCTTATAGTATTATGTTACCTTACAGCAGACCTACAGTATTATGTTACCTTACAGCTGACCTATAGTATTATGTTACCTTATAGTATTATGTTACCTTACAGCTGACCTATAGTATTATGTTACCTTATAGTATTATGTTACCTTACAGCTGACCTATAGTATTATGTTACCTTACAGCAGACCTATAGTATTATGTTACCTTACAGCTGACTTATAGTATTATGTTACCTTACAGTTGACCTATAGTATTATGTTACCTTATAGTATTATGTTACCTTACAGCAGACCTATAGTATTATGTTACCTTACAGCAGACCTATAGTATTATGTTACCTTACAGCTGACCTATAGTATTATGTTACCTTACAGCAGACCTATAGTATTATGTTACCTTACAGCTGACCTATAGTATTATGTTACCTTACAGCTGACCTACAGTATTATGTTACCTTACAGCTGACCTACAGTATTATGTTACCTTATAGTATTATGTTACCTTATAGTATTATGTTACCTTACAGCAGACCTATAGTATTATGTTACCTTATAGTATTATGGTACCTTACAGCAGACCTACAGTATTATGTTACCTTACAGCTGACCTATAGTATTATGTTACCTTATAATATTATGTTACCTTATAGTATTATGTTACCTTACAGCTGACCTATAGTATTATGTTACCTTATAGTATTATGGTACCTTACAGCAGACCTACAGTATTATGTTACCTTACAGCAGACCTATAGTATTATGTTACCTTACAGCAGACCTATAGTATTATGTTACCTTACAGCTGACCTACAGTATTATGTTACCTTACAGCAGACCTATAGTATTATGTTACCTTACAGCTGACCTATAGTATTATGTTACCTTATAGTATTATGTTACCTTATAATATTATGTTACCTTATAGTATTATGTTACCTTACAGCTGACCTATAGTATTATGTTACCTTATAGTTACCTCTGGCAGTCTCTATGGGGGTGCCACAGGGTTCAATTCTCGGGCCGACTCTTTTCTCTGTATATATCAATGATGTTGCTCTTGCTGCGGGCGATTCCCTGATCCACCTCTACGCAGACGACACCATTCTATATACTTTCGGCCCGTCATTGGACACTGTGCTATCTAACCTCCAAACAAGCTTCAATGCCATACAACACTCCTTCCGTGGCCTCCAACTGCTCTTAAACGCTAGTAAAACCAAATGCATGCTTTTCAACCGATCGCTGCCTGCACCCGCATGCCCGACTAGAATCACCACCCTGGATGGTTCCGACCTTGAATATGTGGACATCTATAAGTACCTAGGTGTCTGGCTAGACTGCAAACTCTCCTTCCAGACTCATATCAAACATCTCCAATCGAAAATCAAATCAAGAGTCGGCTTTCTATTCCGCAACAAAGCCTCCTTCACTCACGCCGCCAAGCTTACCCTAGTAAAACTGACTATCCTTCCGATCCTCGACTTCGGCGATGTCATCTACAAAATGGCTTCCAACACTCTACTCAGCAAACTGGATGCAGTCTATCACAGTGCCATCCGTTTTGTCACTAAAGCACCTTATACCACCCACCACTGCGACCTGTATGCTCTGGTCGGCTGGCCCTCGTTACATATTCGTCGCCAGACCCACTGGCTCCAGGTCATCTACAAGTCCATGCTAGGTAAAGCTCCGCCTTATCTCAGTTCACGATGGCAACACCCATCCGTAGCACGCGCTCCAGCAGGTGTATCTCACTGATCATCCCTAAAGCCAACACCTCATTTGGCCGCCTTTCTTTCCAGTACTCTGCTGCCTGTGACTGGAACGAATTGCAAAAATCGCTGAAGTTGGAGACTTTTATCTCCCTCACCAACTTCAAACATCAGCTATCTGAGCAGCTAACCGATCGCTGCTGCTGTAACATAGTCTATTGGTAAATAGCCCACCCATTTTCACCTACCTCATCCCCATACTGTTTTTATTTATTTACTTGCTCTTTTGCACACCAATATCTCTACCTGTACATGACCATCTGATCATTTATCACTCCAGTGTTAATCTGCAAAATTGTAATTATTCGCCTACCTCCTCATGCCTTTTGCACACATTGTATATAGACTCCCCCTTTGTTTTCTACTGTGTTATTGACTTGTTAATTGTTTATTCCATGTGTAACTCTGTGTTGTCTGCTCACACTGCTATGCTTTATCTTGGCCAGGTCGCAGTTGCAAATGAGAACTTGTTCTCAACTGGCCTACCTGGTTAAAAAAAAAGGTGAAATAAAAAAAATAAAAAAAAATAGTATTATGTTACCTTATAATATTATGTTACCTTACAGCTGACCTACAGTATTATGTTACCTTACAGCAGACCTATAGTATTATGTTACCTTATAATATTATGTTACCTTATAGTATTATGTTACCTTACAGCATTATGTTACCTTACAGCTGACCTATAGTATTATGTTACCTTACAGCTGACCTATAATATTAAATATTATGATCACCACATTCTTTTGGAGAGATTGGAAACCCAAATTGGTCTACACGGACAAGTTCTGGCCTGGTTTAGATCTTATCTGTCGGAAAGATATCAGTTTGTCTCTGTGAATGGTTTGTCCTCTGACAAATCAACTGTAAATTTTGGTGTTCCTCAAGGTTCCGTTTTAGGACCACTATTGTTTTCACTATATATTTTACCTCTTGGGGATGTCATTCGAAAACATAATGTTAACTTTCACTGCTATGCGGATGACACACAGCTGTACATTTCAATGAAACATGGTGAAGCCCCAAAATTGCCCTCGCTAGAAGCATGTGTTTCAGACCTAAGGAAGTGGATGGCTGCCAACTTTCTACTTTTAAACTTGGACAAAACAGAGATGCTTGTTCTAGGTCCCAAGAAACAAAGAAATCTTCTGTTGAATCTGACAATTAATCTTAATGGTTGTACAGTCGTCTCAAATAAAACTGTGAAGGACCTCGGCGTTACTCTGGACCCTGATCTCTCTTTTGAAGAACATATCAAGACCATTTCAAGGACAGCTTTTTTCCATCTACGTAACATTGCAAAAATCAGAAACTTTCTGTCCAAAAATGATGCAGAGAAATTAATCCATGCTTTTGTCACTTCTAGGTTAGACTACTGCAATGCTCTACTTTCCGGCTACCCGGATAAAGCACTAAATAAACTTCAGTTAGTACTAAATACGGCTGCTCGAATTCTGACTAGAACCAAAAATTTGATCATATTACTCCAGTGCTAGCCTCTCTACACTGGCTTCCTGTCAAAGCAAGGGCTGATTTCAAGGTTTTACTGCTAACCTACAAAGCATTACATGGGCTTGCTCCTACCCATCTCTCTGATTTGGTCCTGCCGTACATACCTACACGTACGCTACGGTCACAAGACGCAGGCCTCCTAATTGTCCCTAGAATTTCTAAGCAAACAGCTGGAGGCAGGGCTTTCTCCTATAGAGCTCCATTTTTATGGAACGGTCTGCCTACCCATGTCAGAGACGCAAACTCGGTCTCAACCTTTAAGTCCTTACTGAAGACTTATCTCTTCAGTGGGTCATATGATTGAGTGTAGTCTGGCCCAGGAGTGGGAAGGTGAACGGAAAGGCTCTGGAGCAACGAACCGCCCTTGCTGTCTCTGCCTGGCCGGTTCCCCTCTTCCCACTGGGATTCTCTGCCTCTAACCCTATTACAGGGGCTGAGTCACTGGCTTACTGGGGCTCTCTCTTGCCGTCCCTGGAAGGGGTGCGTCACCTGAGTGGGTTGATTCACTGATGTGGTCATCCTGTCTGGGATGGCGCCCCCCCTTGGGTTGTGCCATGGCGGAGTTCTTTGTGGGCTATACTCAGCCTTGTCTCAGGATGGTAAGTTGGTGGTTGAAGATATCACTCTAGTGGTGTGGGGGCTGTGCTTTGGCAAAGTGGGTGGGGTTATATCCTTCCTGTTTGGCCCTGTCTGGGGGTGTCCTCGGATGGGGCCACAGTGTCTCCTGACCCCTCCTGTCTCAGCTTCCAGTATTTATGCTGCAGTAGTTAATGTGTAAGGGGGCTAGGGTCCGTTTGTTATATCTGGAGTACGTCTCCTGTCCTATTCGGTGTCCTGTGTGAATCTAAGTGTGCGTTCTCTAATTCTCTCTTTCTCTCTCTCTCTCTCGGAGGACCTGAGCCCTAGGACCATGCCCCAGGACTACCTGACATGATGACTCCTTGCTGTCCCCAGTCCACCTGGCCGTGCTGCTGCTCCAGTTTCAACTGTTCTGCCTTATTATTATACGACCATGCTGGTCATTTATGAACATTTGAACATCTTGGCCATGTTCTGTTATAATCTCCACCCGGCACAGCCAGAAGAGGACTGGCCACCCCACATAGCCTGGTTCCTCTCTAGGTTTCTTCCTAGGTTTTGGCCTTTCTAGGGAGTTTTTCCTAGCCACCGTGCTTCTACACCTGCATTGCTTGCTGTTTGGGGTTTTAGGCTGGGTTTCTGTACAGCACTTTGAGATATCAGCTGATGTACGAAGGGCTATATAAATACATTTGATTTGATTTTGATTTGATGTTACCTTACAATATTATGTTACCTTACAGCTGACCTATAGTATTATGTTACCTTATAATATTATGTTACCTTACAGCTGACCTACAGTATTATGTTACCTTACAGCAGACCTATAGTATTATGTTACCTTATAATATTATGTTACCTTATAGTATTATGTTACCTTACAGCTGACCTACAGTATTATGTTACCTTACAGCTGACCTATAGTATTATGTTACCTTACAGCTGACCTCACTGCTAAACTGTTGGCGCGGCGCACCACCACTGCTAAACTGTTGACGCGGCGCACCACCACTGCTAAACTGTTGACGCGGCGCACCACCACTGCTAAACTGTTGACGCGGCGCACCACCACTGCTAAACTGTTGACGCGGCGCACCACCACTGCTAAACTGTTGGCGCGGCGCACCACCACTGCTAAACTGTTGGCGCGGCGCACCAACACTGCTAAACTGTTGACGCGGCGCACCACCACTGCTAAACTGTTGCCGCGGCGCACCACCACTGCTAAACTATTGCCGTGGCGCACCACCACTGCTAAACTGTTGCCGCGGCGCACCACCACTGCTAAACTGTTGACGCGGCGCACCACCACTGCTAAACTGTTGACGCGGCGCACCACCACTGCTAAACTGTTGCCGCGGCGCACCACCACTGCTAAACTATTGCAGTGGCGCACCACCACTGCTAAACTGTTGCCTTCAAACTCAGTGCCTCTTTGTTTGACACCATGGGAAAATCAAAAGAAATCAGCCAAGACCTCAGAAAAAAATGGTAGACCTCCACAAGTCTGGTTCATCCTTGGGAGCAATTTCCAAAAGCCTGAATGTACCACGTTCATCTGTACAAACAATAGTACGCCAGTATAAACACCATGGGACCACGCAGCCATCATACCGCTCAGGAAGGAGACGCATTGTCTCCTAGAGATGAACGTACTTTGGTACGAAAAGTGCAAACAATCCCAGAACAGCAAAGGACCTTGTGAAGATGCTAGAGGAAACAGGTACAAAAGTATCCACAGTAAAAACGAGTCCTATATCAACATAACCTGAAAGGCCGCTCAGCAAGGAAGAAGCCACTGCTCCAAAACCGCCATAAAAAAGCCAGCCTACGGTTTGCAACTGCACATGGGGACGAAGACCGTACTTTTTGGAGAAATGTCCTCTGGTCTGTTGAAACAAAAATGGAACTGTTTGGCCATATTGACCATTGTTATGTTTGGAGGAAAAAGGGGGAGGCTTGCAAGCCGAAGAACACCATCCCAACCGTGAAGCACGAGGGTGGCAGCATCATGTTGAGGGGGTGCTTTCACAAAATAGATGGCATCATGAGGCAGGAAAATTATGTGGATATATTGAAGCAACATCTCAAGACATAAGTCTGGAAGTTAAAGCTTGGTCGCAAATGGGTCTTCCAAGTGAACAATGACCCCAAACATACTTCCAAAGTTGTGACAAAATGGCTTAAGGACAACAAAGTCAAGGTATTGGAGTGGCCATCACAAAGCCCTGACCTCAATCCTATAGAAAATGTGTGGGCAGAACTGAAAAAGGGTGTGCGAGCAGAGGCCTACAGACCTGACTCAGTTACACCAGCTCTGTCAGGAGGAATGGGCCAAAATTCACCCAACTTATTGTGGGAAGCTTGTGGAAGGCTACCCAAAACGTTTGACCCAAGTTAAAGAATTTAAAAGGTAATGCTACCAAATACTAATTGAGTTTGTAAACTTCTGACCCACTGGGAATGTGATGAAAGAAATGAAAGCTGAAATAAATAATCCTCTCTACTATTATTCTGACATTTCACATTCTTAAAATAAAGTGGTGATCCTAACTGACCTAAGACATGGAATTTTTACTAGGATTAAATGTCAGGAATGGTGAAAAACTGAGTTTAAATGTATTTGGCTAAGGTGTATGTAAACTTCTGACTTCAACTGTATGTATGTATGTATACACACACGTTTTTGAAAAACGCTTTCAGTTTAAACTTAAAACGACTAAACCAGACAAAGTTTGTAGAAAAGATAATTGACCTATATATTTTATAATATAATCTTTGAGAACTAGAAAATCACCAAAATAAAAGCTAAATTGATCTAATTTTGGAGTACTTTAGGCATGGCTGGATTACCAATCGGGCACATGCCCAGGGGCCCTGATTTGGATACCCATTTATTTTGTTTGAGTATAAGAACACAGAATTAGCCTTGGCAAAACCTATAACTGGGATAATAACTCGCTAACTAGCAAAGAATATCAATTAATGTGCACACAGGAGGCTCTGATCTGAAAAGCTCATTCACTCGCGGGTGACTGAAAGACGCTTGTGGGCTACTTGACCAATAGAACTTTACTCCGTTTGTGCTCTGGCTCTGCCTACAACAAAAATCACAGACTCAATCTTGCAAAGTTCAATTTGTTTTGGTTTGTTGCAATGAAAATGGGCTGATATAATGTTGATTAGATCACAGAAAAAAATGTAATCTATATAGTGCAAACTAATTGGGTGAACTTATTGAAGTTCAATCTCTTGGTCTCTGCGTAGCAAGGCATTTCTTCTACACGGCAGTGCTGTAGGAGGTGTGCAGCCACACGCGCGTGCAGTTTATAGGGAACATTGGTAGCGTGCCATGTATAGGCTCTGGTAAAAAGTCAGCCATAAAATATATATGTTATTGGGCTCATTTCCGTGGGGATCATAGATAGAGGAGTCAGCATCATTCTTTTTTTTTTTTAAGTCACCAGAACCTTCTCACAGTCGTCCTATAAAAACAAAACTCAGTGCACCCCCTTCCACAACCTTTGACATCAATTATAAAAATAAACAAATCGATTTTTCATTTTTTCCAGTTTTCCATTGTGGATATGCAGTGTAAACCTGACTATGAGGAAGCATTGAGGGAGAAGAGGAGAAAAACCTTCACCCAGGTTAGAAAGCTAGGGTCTCCCGCCTCATGGGGGAGTCAGAAAGTCAGAGAGTCAGAGAGAGTGAGAGTGAGAGTGAGAGAGAGAGAGAGAGAGAGAGAGGAAGGGCTGTTAAACACTACAGTATTTACAGTATGGACCTGTTCAGAACAACACTGTAGAATTTGGCCTTTATATTTGTCAGTAGCTGGGACCGGAGGATGTTCTGACAGATGCAGAAGGTACACCTGTTGCAGGTACACATGCAGCGGAGCTTGGCGTGGCTGAGGAGACACAATCACAACACACGCACGCACATACAAACACACAAAGATTAAGTCAGATCCACATTTGTACACGTTTCCATGGAAACATCACCGTGGGATGGCAGAACCCTGAAAGACAGACCCTGTTCTAGCACCAGATGGGGGGCTTGGACTTTGGGTGACTGAGTTATGAAATAATAACTGCATCAGTAACAAAGGCAAAGAAGATTGGTTATTACTTTACTAAGTACTGTAATACAGAGAAAGTGGTAAGAACTAAGTACTGAGCATTATGAAAGTTACATATCTTGAGGAACATTCTTCACATACATACATACATACATACATACATACATACATACATACATACATACATACATACATACATACATACATACAGAAGGAGACAAATGTCCTCTGTAATAACATACAGAAGGAGACATGTCCTCTGTAATAACATACACCTTTCATTAGTGGTAATACCACAATCATCCTTAGGTAGAAGAGGGGGAAAGCCACAGAGAATGAAGGAAATAGTGGCAAAGTGATGAGAAAGTGAATAAAAACAGCTAACTCGTCTCAGAATCTCCAGATTGACCATTAAAATACATGGAACTAAACCATTATAATCGTATCTGTTGGCCTGGGTTATATAGCATGAGTCACTCTGACCTACAGTCGATCTGCAGCCGGAGACGGTACTGAAACAGTCCGTACCAAATCCCCAACGAACGCAGAATAATAGTAGTGCCCTAACTACATAAAGAACTCTGTTCACTATCAAGAGAGATGTCTGAAACAGGTGAAGCACTGTAGTGTATAGAGCACAAGCTGCTGATTATTTCTGTCAAAAGATTTCCATCCTAGAGTCGTCATTTGAAGAGCGAGGGCCTGGATTCTTAGCTATAGGCCTCTATGCCTTGGGAAAGACAATGCTTTTAACATTAGATAACGGGAGTTCTTCCCTGTAAAGCTGAGATTTAAGGCTCAATTAAATGGACATTAATCTAATCCAATGGCTAATCTCTGAAATAAAGTACAAGACTAACTCTACCTCTCATAGAGAATGAATGGCTAAGACTGTCAACAAGTCAATAACACCCATTCAGTACAGCTGACTGGGGAGACTTCCTTCAAGACCAAAGGATTTTCAGTGGATTACCTTCGTTTTGGGACTTAAAATGGCCTAGTCATCACCTTACAGTACCACAACACATTGACAGTTGCCAATGCTAAGGAACTGAAATAAAACAGCACCTAAAATATCTCACCCTCTCAGGAAGAAGCAGCTTAATGTAGGACTAGAGAGGAAGGGAGACATGGAGGACAGTGGGGGTTGGGCTCACCCCTGCTCATACACAGGGGATCAATAGAAAGCCAGGGGTGTCTGGAGAAGTCATACAGGACGTAACGAGGTCACAGAGGGCTGGCTGGAGGAAAAGACGACGGGGTGACGGTGAAGTCAGAGGATGGAATTAGGACCACTATGGTCTTTGAGGGGACTATACTCACAGGTACATGGCCATGGTGGTGAGTTTGGTATAGAGGTCTTTGAGGGGACTATACTCATGGGTACATGGCCATGGTGGTGAGTTTGGTGTAGAGGTCCTTGTTGGGGACTATACTCACGGGTACATGGCCATGGTGGTGAGTTTGGTATAGAGGTCTTTGAGGGACTATACTCACGGGTACATGGCCATGGTGGTGAGTTTGGTATAGAGGTCTTTGAGGGGACTATACTCACGGGTACATGGCCATGGTGGTGAGTTTGGTGTAGAGGTCCTTGTTGGGGGCGTCCACCGTGTTGCAGGTCCAGGGTTGGGGCGGGTGCAGCTTGTTCTTGCGGCAGAAGTCCAGCGGGGTCAGGCTGTAGTGCTGGCGCGCCTCGTGCAGGTCTGACTTGGAGGCGATCATCATGCACGGCGTCTTGCTGTCCATGAAGTATTGCTGTCATAGGTCAAAAGGTTCAAGTTCAGAGGTTAGTTATAAGAACAAGACGAGATAAGGATTGTTGATATCATAACATTTTGGTAAACAGTTTCAGAAGGTGAAAAGCTGAAAGCTGAGAAGTCCCTCTATTCCAGGTTAGTGAATCAAGGATCAGGGCCCATATTCACAAAGCATCTCAAGTGGAGTGCTGATCTAGGATCAGTTTAGCCTTTTAGATCATAACGAATAGGATTACATGGACAGGGAGGGACCTGATCCAAGATCAGTCCTCCTACTATAGACATGTGGTGAATACAGGCCCAGGACTAAACTAAGGACTGATGGATTTGATACAGTTTGTCAGTTAGGTACTGTACACACCTTGTAGACCTTGGCACAGTACTCAAAGGAGCGCGGGTTGTTGACGTCATACACCAGACAGACCACGTCACACGCCAGGTCCTCCTCTGAGAGGAAGTCAAAGTCTGGCATCACCTCATGAAGCTACAGGAGACAAAAGAGGAGAGAAGCGGGGAGAAGAGGAGAGGGGGGTGAAGAGGAGAGGGGGTGAAGAGGGAGGGGGTGAAGAGGGGTGAAGAGGGGAGAAGAGGAGAGGGGGAGAAGAGGAGAGGGGGAGAAGAGGAGAGGGGGTGAAGAGGAGAGGGGGTGAAGAGGAGAGGGGGTGAAGAGGAGAGGGGGTGAAGAGGAGAGGGGGTGAAGAGGGGAGAGGGGTGAAGAGGGGAGAGGGGTGAAGAGGGGAGAAGAGGAGAGGGGGTGAAGAGGAGAGAAGAGGAGAGAGGGGTGAAGAGGAGAGAGGGGTGAAGAGGGGAGAAGAGGAGAGAGGGGTGAAGAGGAGAGAAGGGTGAAGAGGAGAGAAGAGGAGAGAGGGAGAAGAGGAGAGAAGAGGAGAGAGGGGTGAAGAGGAGAGAGGGGAGAAGAGGAGAGAGGGGAGAAGAGGAGAAAGGGGTGAAGAGGGGAGAAGAGGAGAAAGGGGTGAAGAGGAGAGAAGAGGAGAGAGGGGAGAAGAGGAGAGAAGAGGAGAAAGGGGTGAAGAGGGGAGAAGAGGAGAGAGGGTGAAGAGGGGAGAAGAGGGAGAAGAGGAGAGAGGGGTGAAGAGGAGAGAAGGGTGAAGAGGGGAGAAGAGGAGAGAGGGGTGAAGAGGGGAGAAGAGGAGAGAGGGGAGAAGAGGAGAGAGGGGTGAAGAGGGGAGAAGAGGGGAGAAGAGGAGAGAGGGGTGAAGAGGGGAGAAGAGGAGAGAGGGGTGAAGAGGAGAGAGGGGAGAAGAGGAGAGAGGGGTGAAGAGGAGAGAAGAGGAGAGAGGGAGAAGAGGAGAGAGGGGAGAAGAGGAGAAAGGGGTGAAGAGGGGAGAAGAGGAGAGAGGGGGTGAAGAGGGGAGAAGAGGAGAGAGGGGTGAAGAGGAGAGAAGGGTGAAGAGGAGAGAAGAGGAGAGAGGGGTGAAGAGGGAGAAGAGGAGAGAGGGGAGAAGAGGAGAGAGGGGGAGAAGAGGAGAGAGGGGTGAAGGGGGAGAAGGGGAGAGAGGGGTGAAGAGGAGAGAGGGGTGAAGAGGAGAGAGGGGTGAAGAGGAGAGAAGGGTGAAGAGGAGAGAAGAGGAGAGAGGGGAGAAGAGGAGAGAAGAGGAGAGAGGGGAGAAGAGGAGAGAGGGAGAAGAGGAGAAAGGGGTGAAGAGGGGAGAAGAGGAGAGAGGGGTGAAGAGGGGAGAAGAGGGGAGAAGAGGAGAGAGGGGTGAAGAGGAGAGAAGGGTGAAGAGGGGAGAAGAGGAGAGAGGGGTGAAGAGGGGAGAAGAGGAGAGAGGGGAGAAGAGGAGAGAGGGGTGAAGGGGGAGAAGGGGAGAGAGGGGTGAAGAGGAGAGAGGGGTGAAGAGGAGAGAGGGGGTGAAGAGGAGAGAGGGGTGAAGAGGAGAGAGGGGTGAAGAGGAGAGAAGGGTGAAGAGGAGAGAGGGGTGAAGAGGAGAGAGGGGTGAAGAGGAGAGAGGGGTGAAGAGGAGAGAGGGGTGAAGAGGAGAGAGGGTGAAGAGGAGAGAGGGGTGAAGAGGAGAGAGGGGTGAAGAGGAGAGAGGGGTGAAGAGGGGAGAGGGTGAAGAGGAGAGAGGGGTGAAGAGGAGAGAGGGGTGAAGAGGAGAGAGGGGTGAAGAGGAGAGAGGGGTGAAGAGGAGAGAGGGGTGAAGAGGAGAGAGGGGTGAAGAGGAGAGAGGGGTGAAGAGGAGAGAGGGGTGAAGAGGGGAGAGGGGTGAAGAGGGGAGAGGGGTGAAGAGGGGAGAGGGGTGAAGAGGGGTGAAGAGGGGAGAGGGGTGAAGAGGGGTGAAGAGGGGAGAGGGGTGAAGAGGGGAGAAGAGGGGTGAAGAGGGGTGAAGAGGGGTGAAGAGGGGAGAGGGGTGAAGAGGGGGAGAGGGGTGAAGAGGAGAGAGGGGTGAAGAGGGGTGAAGAGGGGTGAAGAGGGGAGAGGGGTGAAGAGGAGAGAGGGGTGAAGAGGAGAGAGGGGTGAAGAGGGGTGAAGAGGGGAGAAGGGGGGAGAAGAGGAGAGGGGGTGAAGAGGAGAGAGGAGGAAGAGGAGAGAGGAGGAAGAGGAGAGAGGGGTGAAGAGGGGTGAAGAGGGGAGAAGGGAGAAGAGGGGAGAAGAGGGGAGAAGAGGGGAGAAGGGGGAGAAGAGGGGAGAAGGGGGGAGAAGAGGGGAGAAGGGGGAGAAGGGGGAGAAGAGGGGAGAAGAGGGGAGAAGAGGGGAGAAGAGGGGAGAAGAGGGGAGAAGGGGGAGAAGAGGGGAGAAGGGGGAGAAGAGGGGAGGGGGAGAAGGGGGAGAAGAGGGGAGAAGGGGGAGAAGAGGGGAGAAGGGGGAGAAGAGGGGAGAAGGGGGGAGAAGAGGGGAGAGGGGGAGAAGAGGGAGAAGAGGGAGAAGGGTGAAATAGTTGAGACCGTTCAATGTCAACGTTTCAGCAGAAAGGCCTCTCTAATATTCACTGTGTCGCACTGAACATATTAGTTTCCAAAACATACGAGGGGAAAACACTTATGATTTACTGCTAGACACATAAAACACAGTATAATAAATTATACAACTGTATTATAATCCATCTCCCGGGGTTTTAATCTTGTTACCGGGCAGAAAGCATGGATACGGAGAGAGAGATGCACAGCCTCACCAGTAAGTACTTCTCCTGGCCGTAGACATACGTGGTGTTGATGGAGTAAAACGATTTATGGTCTTCTCTGATCTTCCGCTGTTTCTGTTAAGTAACGCAGAAAAACACACATTCACCACAACAGTACATGTTATTCCTCACTGCTAAATAGTTAAGTTTGTATAATAATAATAATAATAATAGATAGCAAACTATGTCTTAAAGGAGTTGGTAACACAGTAACAGACTGCCCAAGTCACCCTGGCTACTTAAGAATAGCTATGAAACAGAAATGTGTGCTTAGCAGGTAGCAGTGAGTCTTCCATGGAAAAGCCAGGATCATGTACATTAGACACCACATTAGGAAAAAAACTGAATGAAACAGGGAGGGACTACCTGAATTTGTCCAATAAGAAAAAAACATATATATATTTTTGCATTGCAAAACATTTTGCTGGGGTGTGCCATAATGAATACACCCAGTTGTCCGGTAGCTCCAGGGACTCACCAGCAGGTTGCGACCCAGAAAGGCCTGCAGGAAGCTGGTCTTGCCACTCCCCCTGGCTCCCAGAATGTTACAGCGGAACACGCTGCGCTGCGTCTGCTTCTTCTGCAGGTCGATGCGCTTGTTACGGGTCACTGAGGGAGGAGAGACGGGTGAGGAACAATATATACAGATATACAGATACATGTGCGCGCAAACACACAACTACAGTGACTGTAGATTTATAGTAACTCACCACTAATTAGGTTTCAAATGCACAACAGAGAGGCCACAATAATTAACACCAATACATGACAAGCATATAAACTTAGTCACGCACGCTCACATTACCTGTGATGGCTGCTGCCTGGGATTCCTGCTCACAGATGATTGAGTAGCCAAGGTAGCCCAGGTACTCCAAGCAGCGCTGCACATCCAGGTACGTCGTTAACCTGGCCAATCAGACAATGGAAAGCCTGTTAGTGTGTGTCTGTCGGTGGGGGGCTTTGGTACACATCTACGGTAGCATACGAAAGTGAAGCAGTTTGAGTTTCAGCAAAGCGCTGTATAACTGCATTACCAAATCATTCAAGTTAGACAGAGGTAACAGGTAGTGTAGTCCAGGTATGCTGGCCTAACTCACGTCCACTGTGACAGGTAACCCTGGTAGGTGATCCAGCCCTGGTCGTTGGTACACACTGTGTTGTTGACGTCGGGGCCCCAAGGCATGTAGGGAAACACTTTGAACAGGTCCTTGACTTCCTCTGGAGACAAGGCACAGTCTCTGTCCTGACAAACACACACACACACAGGTTAGGACCACTGTTCTAAAAAATATGATAGCTTTGTGTAGGGTTGCAATATTCTGGTAACTTTCCCAAAAGCCGGTTGGAGGATTCCCTCCCTGCTTATTCACTCCTGATTCCGGGAAACTTCCAACTGGGACTTTGGGAAAACCTGTGAATGTTTGTCTGTGTAACGCAGAAGGGAACACAACAGTAGGAGTTATGTCATCCAAGACTTACTTTGTCGTGCTTGTCGAAGACACTCTGGAGGAAGAGGTACGCGTTGTGGTTGAGCTCGGTGGTGCAGTCAGCAGGTATTTTTAGCCTGGCACGGACAAGAGAACATTCCGGATTAATCTCATTAAAAGTGCTATGGCTAAACTGGCATTGTTCAAAAGGCTCACCCTGGGAAAGACCTAGTGCTGCTTGCAAGTCATAACAAGTAGTGTAAGATGCACCCACAGACAGCTTGATGGTTCAGTAGGTTTCATCAACGTTAACATCTTTGACACAGTGTAAAGAAAGTGAGAGCCTGCAGAGCAGATGTCCTTTATCTGCTATTGACTGAAACTGAATTGGGGCCAGAGAGTCATTGTTATGCTCGTTCAGCCTTACATAAACAGGTGTATATCTCCCTCTTTCTGCCCAGAGGTAAGAGTTGCCCATATGTACGGCAGGGTTGTGTTCTGTAGGCGCAAATGGAAGAAAGCGCTCAAACACAGAGTGAAAGTTATCACTATCTACACTTGTCCAGAACAGGTGGTTTTTGTTTTCCGTTGTAAAGCGTTTTACCACGATGTGCCCTAATGTACATGACCCTGGTCCAGGGGGTTCAAGTGTCCACTCACAGGGGGAACAGGTATTCCTGGTGAAGCTCCAAGTCGTCGTCGCACCCAAACCTCCGCAGCACCGTCCAGGTGGTCTCATGACGCCCTCTGGATGAAAAGCGTGTGCAGAAACAAGAACCCTAGTGGCCAATCAGGGTGAAGAATGGACACACGTCAGAGATACACCCAGACACAACGTTAGAGATGGACACAGTACACTGGTAAAGGGTTATTAAATATGTTATTCATGCATGACCTTTAGTGAAGGTTACAGAAGAGAGTACAAGGGAGAGTGGGCAGAGAATAGAGAGAGATGGAAAGAGAAAAGAGAGTTTGAATGAGAGAGATGGAGAGAGAATAGAGAGAGTTTGAATGAGAGAGATGGAGGGAGAATAGAGAGAGATTGAATGAGAGAGATGGAGGGAGAATAGAGAGAGATTGAATGAGAGAGATGGAGAGAGAATAGAGAGAGTTTGAATGAGAGAGATGGAGAGAGAATAGAGTGAGTTTGAATGAGAGAGATGGAGAGAGAATAGAGAGAGATTGAATGAGAGAGATGGAGAGAGAATAGAGAGAGATTGAATGAGAGAGATGGAGAGAGAATAGAGAGAGATTGAATGAGAGAGATGGAGAGAGAATAGAGAGAGATTGAATGAGAGAGATGGAGAGAGAATAGAGAGAGTTTGAATGAGAGAGATGGAGGGAGAATAGAGAGAGATTGAATGAGAGAGATGGAGGGAGAATAGAGAGAGATTGAATGAGAGAGATGGAGAGAGAATAGAGAGAGATTGAATGAGAGAGATGGAGAGATTGAATGAGAATGGAGGGAGAGAGAGAGAATGAGAGAGATGGAGAGAGAATAGAGAGAGTTTGAATGAGAGAGATGGAGAGAGAATAGAGAGTTTGAATGAGAGAGATGGAGAGAGAATAGAGAGAGATTGAATGAAGAGATGGAGAGAGAATAGAGAGAGATTGAATGAGAGAGATGGAGAGAGAATAGAGAGAGATTGAATGAGAGAGATGGAGAGAGAATAGAGAGAGTTTGAATGAGAGAGATGGAGGGAGAATAGAGAGAGATTGAATGAGAGAGATGGAGGGAGAATAGAGAGAGATTGAATGAGAGAGATGGAGAGAGAATAGAGAGAGATTGAATGAGAGAGATGGAGAGAGAATAGAGAGAGATTGAATGAGAGAGATGGAGAGAGAATAGAGAGAGATTGAATGAGAGAGATGGAGAGAGAATAGAGAGAGTTTGAATGAGAGAGATGGAGAGAGAATAGAGAGAGATTGAATGAGAGAGATGGAGAGAGAATAGAGAGAGTTTGAATGAGAGAGATGGAGAGAGAATAGAGAGTTTGAATGAGAGAGATGGAGAGAGAATAGAGAGAGATTGAATGAGAGAGATGGAGAGAGAATAGAGAGAGATTGAATGAGAGAGATGGAGGGAGAATAGAGAGATTGAATGAGGGAGATGGAGAGACAATAGAGAGATTGAATGAGGGAGATGGAGAGACAATAGAGAGATTGAATGAGAGAGATGGAGAGACAGAGAGAGATTATAGAGAAACTGAATGAAAGAAGGGAAGGCCTACAATGTGGTCAGTCTCACCTTTGAGCGTGAGTCCGTTGTCCTCAACTCCGTCCGTCATGTTCTTCCTCACCACGTTCTTGACATCCTCTAAGGCCTGGGGCGCCAGGGGCATGTTGAAACACGTCCTCTACCAGACACACAACACGTGTCACCCACACAGAACTACAATACCCACACAAAGCTACTATACCCACACAGAACCACAATACCCACACAGAACCACAATACCCACACAGAACCACAATACCCACACAGAACCACTATACCCACACAGAACCACAATACCCACACAGAACCACAATACCCACACAGAACTACAATACCCACACAGAACTACAATACCCACACAGAACCACTATACCCACACAGAACTACAATACCCACACAGAACTACAATACCCACACAGAACCACTATACCCACACAGAACCACTATACCCACACAGAACCACTATACCCACACAGAACTACTATACCCACACAGAACTACTATACCCACACAGAACTACTATACCCACACAGAACTACTATACCCACACAGAACTACTATACCCACACAGAACTACTATACCCACACAGAACTACTATACCCACACAGAACTACTATATCCACACAGAACTAGAGTGAAGAATGAAAGTCTACAGACAGCACAATGCTGCATCCAAGTGCTTCAACAATAAATCACTCAACACACATCACCTAAACACAGCTGAACATACGTCCGGTGAGACCAAAATGGGAAAGAACCAGTCTATTCCAACAAATCTGACACAGCTACTAATGTAACGTGGTTTGGGATATATGAAGTCACAAGCAGATATGTATACAGCTTTGCCCCATTTACTAGAGGACAAGAGATGCTCTGAAAGGGTTTCTAAATCAACCACCTGTCTGCAGGCTACCGGTGAACCCACTAATAACCTATCCCTCCCCCTCTCTTCCACTCAAGTTCAAATAAACTGCCATTGGAAAAGGAAGTAAATCAGGTTATTTCACTTCAGCCAGATAAAGCACACAAGCCTGCAGCTACAGCCAAGAAAGGTTTTCCCACGAGGTTTATTTTCCCACAGTGAGGCACCTACCTGGAAGAAGTTGAGTTCTTTGTCGTTGAGGATGCCATCGTTGTCCAGGTCCGACACTTTGAAGATGCGAGTTAGAGACTTGATGCAAGACGGCTTCATCTGAATAAACACAAAGTATACATTTGAAATATGTAAAATATTATATTCTTGGAGAACTAAAAAATAGATGTTGCCTGTGTACCCATGGTAGCGCTAGGAAACGTTTTGATTGCGTAACCTGACCAGGAAAAGTAACTACATAGTTAGGGTAGCTAGGGACCTGGAGTTTTCCCTCTGCCCTCCTCACCTCCTTCTCCTCTGGGCAGTACAGGGGTCCTGTAGGGTGGAGCACTGCCTTCTGGGCATAGTAGAACAGCTCTGAGATGTTCTTCAGGTTTTTGGCAGAGCACTGAGAAACACAAAGATACAGTAACCTCAAAACCAGCTAGAACAATACACTGAAACACAAAGACACAGTAACCTCAAAACCAGCTAGAACAATAAAAACACAAAGATACAGTAACCTCAAAACCAGCTAGAACAATACACTGAGAAACAAAGACACAGTAACCTCAAAACCAGCTAGAACAATACACTGAGAAACACAAAGACACAGTAACCTCAAAACCAGCTAGAACAATACACTGAGAAACACAAAGATACAGTAACCTCAAAACCAGCTAGAACAATACACTGAGAAACACAAAGATACAGTAACCTCAAAACCAGCTAGAACAATACACTGAGAAACAAAGATACAGTAACCTCAAAACCAGCTAGAACAACACAGAGAAACACAAAGATACAGTAACCTCAAAACCAGCTAGAACAATACACTGAGAAACACAAAGATACAGTAACCTCAAAACCAGCTAGAACAATACACTGAGAAACAAAGATACAGTAACCTCAAAACCAGCTAGAACAACACAGAGAAACACAAAGATACAGTAACCTCAAAACCAGCTAGAACAATACACTGAAAACACAAAGACACAGTAACCTCAAAACCAGCTAGAACAATACACTGAGAAACACAAAGATACAGTAACCTCAAAACCAGCTAGAACAATACACAGAGAAAAATACCCTGCTGTGGTCTAACAACCATGTATTGGAAAGGAGAAAGGAAACCATTATGTTCACTTTAGTAACATCTTTAGGGTTCCCGAGTGGCGCAGCAGTCTAAGGCACTGCATCTCAGCGCAAGAGGCGTCACTGCAGTCCCTGGTTTGAATCCAGGCTGCGTCACATCCGGCCATGATTGGGAGTCTCTCTTGTGGACAATTGGCCCAGGATCATCCGGGTTTGGCCGGGGGTCGGCCGTCATTGTAAATAATCATTTGTTCTTAAATTGTCTTGCCTAGTTAAATAAAGGTTACATTTACAAAGCTAAAACCATTATGGGTACTGTAGGACATCAGCCGCCACTGTTGAAATAAAGGGTTAAGCCGGCATTTCATTCTACTAAACCATGTGTATATGACAAACCTGACTAATCACCTATCCCACTTCTTTAACTACTTACACATCAATTGGTTCTCAATCAGCTTGAGTTGTGCATTGCAGATTTATGGTGCTTCAGTGAAAAAAACACTCAAGCCGCAAGACCAACCTCTTAGTGGTCTAAATGAGGTCATGGAAAGCAGAACGTCATCTCTCAATGTGAAACTAGGGTCCAGAAACAGCCAGGCTATAAACACCAGTGGCGTTGCCATGACAAGGGGCTGATTCCACACAGGGGGGAAGAGAGTGTACAGATGTTAAATATGTAGAGACTGAACAGTGTTGCATCACGTACAAGTACCCATGAACCTTGTGCAGTACAACTGCATAACGGATCCTGACCAGGTTGTCACTTTAACACATCTGACTGTGTGTATTCTCTGTGTGTGTGTGTGTGTTCCAACACGTCGTCCCCTCCACTACTTTTATCCTGTAATGAATCTAGCCAGAGAGGACATGTGACTGGGTTGTCACATGAGACCAATGGAAGAGTGATGTAGCCAACTACTTTCCTCCATGATAGAAATGCGTCTCAGCACACAGCGCGCACACTCAGTCAGTCAGCAGAAAGACAGAGGGGTCATGTTCATTAGGCACCAAATAAAACAAAGAAACTGACTGAAAAGGGCTCATTTACTATGTGGACTTGGCCAATAAATGCTTATTTTTATTTTACGCTGCAAAATGTTTTATTTTGTGTGCCATAATGAATACTGCCAGGGTCTCTGCAGCAGAAAGACAGACTCATT